>NC_056731.1:1877710610-1877995610 GCF_019279795.1 Protopterus annectens | reverse complement strand
TTCAGTAGATAAATTTTCCCTTAGTAGCTGCCCGTGATCCAGCTGAGAAGTCCTTAAATTGCACTTATCTGCTCAGACAGCACCTTAGCTGCAGTTTTGCCCCTTAAATAGTCCCAAAACCACTGAATCAACAATAGTTTCATACCATTTAGAGAACCCCCACTAGTACAGACCCTTTATAGAACACCTCATTAGTATATATTGCATTTACATCACACCCCCCCCCTCCATTTTTTCTGCCCATTGTGAAAACAGGATTTAACCCAGCATTATGGATGATCAGTTTGCCTCCATTTGTCCTACCAGCCTGATTGACATGGGTATCCTGAGGCAGTGTAGCAACTGCCTCATGTACACTGGCAACCGTCTACTCCTAAATCACCCAAAAACAATTTGTGAGAGATGCATCTACACTAAGAATCTGGAATCCTTGCTCTCTCTTGTACAGAACAGTAACACTGAGCAGGTTGTCAGCTGACATACTACACCTCCTACGCAAACCATGCACTCAACATACAAGCCATCATATGCAGAGATACTCACCAGAAACCTACCTAAACACCAGAGACCTTCAAAACACAAACATGCTATACACCTAATACAGCACCTACAGCAGTCAATACACATAAAAACACAAGCACCAGTGTCTCACCAAATAAGCCCCTAAGGCAAAACACATCTAAACTGAATTGTTCTAGTCATAGGTGACTCCATTGTGAGACACACAGATGTCCCAGTCACCAGGCTAGACAAGGAGAAGGTTGCAGTCAGCCATCTATCGGGTTCCAGGATTCATCAGATCACACATGCACTCACGTCTCTCAAGAAGAAGTGCCATTATGACTCCATCATAGCTCATGTTGGTGTGAATAGCTTAAGATGTATCTCACTAGGCTGAAGAAAGACATGATTGAGTTGTATGAATATGTGCCCCAGGCAGGTATGTCTCCAGCCTTGAACAGCATTCTACCCTCACCTAGGATGATACCACAATATAAACAAAAAAAATGATTGACTTCAACAATTGGCTTAGTTTCTGGTGTCATTCTAAGGGGATCCAGTTCCTGCCAGCTTGGTATGACATGGTTGATAGACCACACTGTTTTGCCAGTGATGGCCTTCACCTGTCAACTATAGGCTTTTGGTTACTCATATACAGTCATCAGCGGTGACCACACAGGCAGTCTCATTACTCTTCAGACACTGTATTCTCTCTATGTAGGATAGAGCTGTAGATTTTGGTAAAGAGCAGAAAGCGTGCATGAGAGGATGGTGATACATTTCTGGATAGGGGCTTTATGGCTTGTCAAGTAGGGATTTTGGTGGGGCTGAATTTTTTTGTCTGTGTTTACACTTCTATTTTGCATGAGTACTTGACTGTTTGGCAGAGTTGTGAGTAGGAGGCTCGGCACAGTGTGTGGCAAGTGGTCGAGTGTGTGGACAGAGGAACAGGAGCCGCTGATTTATGTAGTAGTCAGGTGCATGCAGTTCATAGGTATAGCAGTGGTTGTCATAGTGAGTGGTCAGGTTATTGGTGAAAGAAGCAATAGGAGTAATTTGTTTAGGTTATGATTCTGTATATAAAGGGTTTATATTAGATCTTTGAATGCTTAGGTTGTCGAATGCCGAAATGTCGACATCTAAATTTTAAAGTCTAATAAATGCGACAGGCCAATTACACAAATCCCACTATCCCTGGGAAAAAAAATTGCTTGGCCATCATCAGGGATTTGCCCTTTTCCCCACTATAGAGCAATCTCAGAGTTGGCATATTTTGTTAGGGGGGTGTGGGGGGCACAGCCCCCCCATTTCGGAGGGTGTGGCGGATGAAGCCTCCCCACTTGATTAGGGTTTTAGAGTTTTTCTTTTTGTTGGCCATGCAAATTTTTTCCCTGGGAAAAAATTTGCATAATTGGCCTGTCGTGTTTATTAGATTTCGATGTTTAGGTGTCGACGTTTCAGCATTCGACAACCTAAGCATGCAAAGATCTAATATAGACCCTCTGTAAAGGTGAGCATGTTGCAGTGAGTAGTAAATTGCATTGGGTGTTGATGGACATTTGTTTGAATGGTCAGCAATGAGTCATATGTTGCTTTGATATGTTTTAGGAGAGGGAGAAACCTGAGTAGGTGCATATCAGTTCTTGGTGCAGACCTTGTGGGACATGTAGGAGGTGTATATTTATGTGAGATTGATGTCTGTGTTACTCTGTATCCTGAATGACTGTTTCAACATAACAAGTATGATCTTGGTGGTGGGGGAGAGATTATAAGTGTGTGTGTAATGTGTGTATGTGTGCCTCTGACTTCAGAATGGTGCATAACAAACTTTGTTATGCACCTTTGACAGCTTTTATGATAAGGTCTCACATAGGGTTGCCACCTTTTCAAATGCCCAAAGTGGGACATTTTTAGTACAAACATCAGATTTTGCAGGCCAAAACAAACTCACGGCCAGTACAATGGGCAGAACTTCACATTTTTGCCTAAATAAAAGCTTATTCTTGTAGCATTTTAGTTGCTTATTCTGTTTCTTATAACATTTAGGTGTTTCAGATACAGAATAACTGTTTTATGCAACTTCTGCATAAAATATTGCAAATAATTTTGTCTTAAAAACTCAGGACATTTCCCATTTTTACAATTTTTTTGCAAAGTGGGACAGGTGGTAACCCTAGTCTCACACTGTAGCACAAAAAGCAGCCACCACAGAACAACACTGGAAATATTTTGACAGCTTTGGCCTGCAAGACACTTCATGCTGCCAAAAAATGAAGCAGAATGAACAGCTTTTAAACTTGCCTGTGGATCAAAGGGATACTCTTCAGCCCACTGTCTGTATGGCAGCATTCTGTGTGTTACCATTTTCAAAGCTGTAAAACTGCACTCCTACACTTTTTTTCTGTCTCTTTAAGTTATAGTACATCAAACAATCTAAAGCTCCATGTGCCTTGAAAGAATTATCACGTCTCTAATCATAATTATATGCTAACGTGGATTTAAGAAATTTATCTCTTGACATCACTGTTGAGGTTCTTAGGTTCATAGGCTCCCAACAAATGTATGATCAAGGCATCAAGAAGAATACCCACATCACCCTGTTGGGGTGGGAAATGACCAATGCCCCCAATTTAGTAGGTTTCTCCACATAATCCGAGGTGAAACTGTCATCACCTATACAGTCATCCAATCTGGTCATTTTACTAGCAAACCACTTTGGTTGATATATAAGGGCAGCATATTCTACAAAAAAGGAAAATCATTGTCAGGTACCTTCATGCGATCTGGTGTAAAAGTTCAGGCCTCTAAACTTGGTGTTTGCTTTACCACTGGTTCTATTTAGGTGGAAGTATTAAAAGAATGTTGTTTTTTTATAACATAAGCTAAACAGAGACCACCCCCTCAATACTTTGAGTTGACACTGAGCAAAGGACAGGGCTATTAGTCTATCAAAGTGGCTAAGGGGACTGAGATCTCTACTTTTTTTGGTTAGGAAATGGTGAGGCATCTCAAGTTAGTTTAGGAGCTTAGTGAGGTATATGCCAAAGGGAGCACTCAATAATTGGTCTAATAGGGGAGGAGTAAAGAGGAACTGCAACATCCTTAAAACCTGAGTAGAGACCATGGAAGATAAGTTGTGCAAGGCAGAGAGATTTTCAAACAACTACAGAAGGTGGCCAAACAAATGTATGTTAGCAACAGAATTATCCAAATCATAGAAGACATTTCCAGATTTAAGCCAAATGTTATCTAAGGCATGCTGTAGTGATGCTAGATTTGCAAAAGAAAACCATCCTACATTTCCTGGAACTGAAGATAAGCCCATGAGTAACAAACAAAACATGTGCTTGGTCTAACCCTTGCTTGAGAATTTCACTATTTGAATGGGATTTTCTAACCTCTCCAGTTTAGAATTATAAAACTTGGCTAAACCTAATCTGTTGTTACCAGCTCCCATGTCAGAGAAGGTTATGCCAAAGAAATGGGAGTAGAATAGATCCCTGTCCAGCAACATCAGTGACATTTTTCTGTCTAGTAACAACCCACCTTTACTGGTATGGGTTTTGTCAGATAGCCAATAACTTAACGAGTGACCTATGACCTATACATACATTGAAACAAAGTAAGAAAAGCTACTAATTGGAAAAGGGTCCAGATGCAGTACCTAATGTCTGGCTAAAAGTATGAACATCTTTAAAAGAAAATTTAGCCATGAGTAAGAACTATTTATACACCCTGAACAGGCACCAACCTGGTTAACAATAGAAAAAACAATATTCCTATAGGAAGAGCAAACCTGCAAGCTATCCTAAAAACTATAGACCAATAAGCTACTTCTGATGATGTATAAACTGACGCTGGCACAGATGTTTTAGTCATTTCAAAGAAAACTCAATCATAGTAGAACAAAAGGGTAACAAAAGAAATTCATACGGAGCAAAGGATCATTTGTTATTAAATAAAGTCATAATGGAGAATTGCAAAAAATGAAAGTACGGCATGGACAGACTACAAAAAAGCATTTGACAATATTTCACATCCATGGAAAAAAGTGCTTAAAAATGTACAAAAAGCACCCTACACTGATTGATTACATTATAGCGACCATGAAACAGTGGCAAACCACTTTGCACTTAAGCTATGATAAAGGACAAATTGTTATTCCATGGATAAAAATTCAAAGGGATATATTTCAGGGTGACTTTATCTCAAAGCTACTTTTTTTCTCTTGCTCTTAACCCATTAAGCTGTCTAACAGATTAGGTCATGGCCACACTTTGGCTCCCATTAAACAAGAAAGTGTAAAGACTTCTCATCTACTTTTCATGGAAGATTTAAAACTATAGTTCATCAGAGGAGGAACTACAACTGCAACAGGTCAAAACTTTTTCAGATGATATAAAAATGTCATTTGGTCTTGATAAATATACAAAAGTAACACTTAAAGCAGGAAGCTGCAGCATCAGCAAACATCAGCCCGGGACAAGAATGTGATATAAAAGAACTTGGGCTAGAGGGAGAGTATAAATATTTGGGAATTGATGAAGGATCAACAATAAAGAATAAAACTTAGTAAGGAATATCCTAGAAGACTAAAATTAATACTGAAAAGAGTGTTGACATCTAGGAACAAAGTCCAAGCTATAAATCAAGTTGTTCTTCTTGTCCTAAATTACAGTTTTGGAGTGATTGACTGGCCCCAGAAGGTGTTGGATAGATTAAATAGGAAAACAAGAAAGTTGATTCGTGCTTATCAAATGATTTATAAAAATCAGTGCATACCAAGATTAATATATTAGTAATAATAGAAAAAAACAAAAAAATATATATACATGTTTCCTGCCTTTCTGAACTAGTATAGTCCAGTTTTCAGGTTATTCCTGAATTCAGGGCTGTGTTACAAGTTTCTGTGTTGCCCATAACTTACTTGGATAGAAGGAAGTTTCCCTGTTCACCTGTGAGAGAGCGGAGCTTTGAGCAGCCTATCTGTCCCTGGAGGAGTGGTTTCAGCCTAGAAGTTAATAGCTTATTGGCCATTTTGGGCTAATTTCTATCTCTTTCATTTCCCTGCTATAAAAACCACATGTGTGTAGTTTTGTGTGCTGGGCAATGCCGGTTAGCTAAGGTTAAACTATTCCCAGCTCCACGAAGTCTACTCTTCAATTTTTCCCTTGGAACTAGACAAACTTTCAACTTAAGCACTCAAGCCATTCATTTTACAGCCCAGCACTTGCTCAAAACTCATAGCAAGTACTAATTAACCCTAGCACTAGACCCCCCCCCCCATATTGTCCAGAAGGACAAGGCTCTCTATTCGTCCCTACTAGCCAATCAGTAAAACAGCTCACTTTACCTATTCAGGCATGTCCAAAGGGCAGTTTCTGGTGTACTCTGCAGTCCAACTGGTGAATCTGGGCATTTTGAGGCAATATTACAACTGCCTCATGTATACAGAACCCTCTGCTTCTACCACCAAACACTAATATATGTGAGAGATGCAATTATGCAGCCAAACTAGAGGCAAAACTGTATCAACCCAAGAATGGAACTGACAGTCAAGAGGAAAAGGGAAATACTTGCAACACCCCACCAGTCTCACATAGACCCATTAAACCAGCACTGGCAAAAAACACACATAAATACATGAAAACATACTCGGAGGCTCTAAATAAAAATCTGCAAAAGCAACAGAGACCTCCAAAGCAGACATCCAAGCAACCTCCACACCCCATCACAAACCATGAAACACATACTTCACATAATCAGTGTGCCATGCAATCACAGCCCTTAAGGCAAAATAACATACCCAACACACTAGTAATAGGCGACTCTATAGTCAGGCACACTGATGTCCCACTAACTAGGCTGGACAAGGAAAAGGTTACAGTTAGCTGCTTGTCAGGTGCCAGAATCTGCCACATAACACAAGCACTCAGGTCACTCCAGAACAAGTACAAATATGAATCTGTCATTTTCCATGTTGATGTGAATGACCTGAGATGTACCTCCCTGGACTACATGAAAAGAGACATGGAAGAGCTCTCTGAGCACATAGCCCAGGCCGGTATGGCCCTGACCCTGAGTAGCATCCTGCCCCCATCAAGAATGATGCCACACTATAAAGAAAAAAAATGATCAATTTCAACAATTGGCTAAGTTTCTGGTGTCATTCAAATGGGGATCCAGTATCTGTCCACCTGGGATGACATGCTCAACAAGCCACATTTCTTCATAAGAAATGGCTTGCACCTGTCACCCTTAGGCTTTCGAATACTGGCCAAGGCTTTTGCCGCACCCATAGTGCCTTTTTTAGGCAAGGCTCAAAAGACAAACCCACCACCGTAAATAGCACAAGTAACCAAAAACTGAGGGTAATGCTATTCAATGCCAGAACTCTAAACCTCAAAATACATGCACTCGAGGCACGCCTCAGTATGGAGAACACTGATATCTGTGTAGTAACAGAAACCTGGTTTAAGGCTCCAGAGAGCACCCCAGCACTACCATGTTATAACTCATACCATACTTTTCGGCCACAGAACCCAGACCGAAACACAAAAGGCGGGGGTGTATCCATATTCATCAAGGATACCCACACCTCCAGGTTAGTGGTGCAGCACGATGCCTAAGAGATCATCCATGTGAAACTAACAATGGGCAAAACTGCAATTCAAATTGTAGCTTGCTACAGATCACCCACCATGACCCAGGACCCCCATTCTGTGTTTCTGAAGACATTGGAAAATATGAAGGTCCTACCAAACACCCTAATATTGGGTGATTTCAATTACCCAAACATTAACTGGGAGAACTACTCAAGTACTAACTCCCTTGCCCAATGCTTCCTAGAATTTATAAACTCAAACACCCTGGATCAACTGGTCAACACCCCCACCAAAGGTAGCAACATTTTGGACTTGGTCATCACCAACATGGGCAACCGGTGTTCTACACCGGAGGTCAACCACTCGCTGGTTAGATCAGACCATAGACTAATCACTCTGGATATCCACATTCTGCCCCCGCACCCAATCAGGGAAACCACCATGAAAAACTTTTGAAAAGCAAACTTCATGTTACTCAAGACTGAGGTGGAAAGGTTCACAGCCCCCATGCTAAAGGACAGTGCTGTCCAAGCTGCTGAATCCCTTACAAAGGCACTCTATGAGCACCTGCAAGAATGCATGGATCATGCTATCCCAAGCAAAACCAAGACTCACTCCTCCAAGAAAAGGAAACCAGTCTGGTGGACCCCTGCCATAAACAAGCTATACAATAGAAGGAGGAATCAGGGGCGGCTCATGCTATCAGACTGCAGGACTGCAGCCCTCCCAGTTGTAAAATAAGACAAATTAAATAAAATAAATTATAAAAATAACAAAAGAAAAAAAAATAAATAACCATGAGTCCCAGAACATTGCACATGCACACTCGCAGCATTTCTAATATTTGGACAGCTGGTGAACCAGTCTGGAGCATACGCACAGAATCCAGACTGTCTCCACCAGCAGTCCAGATTACAAAGACAACATGCATGTCTCCATTTTCCAAGCACTCTATGCAGTCAGAACTGCATAGACTGGAAGGGGATCAGACTGCAATATCCGCAGGCAGGGTGGTCTCATGGGACAGATAGGACAAGCCTTAGGTGCTCTCACAGGAAGGGCTTGCCTATTGCATGGATTATCAGCCAGTGATGATGGTGCAGGAATGAATTGTACAGCTCAGAGCTTGCTGCTTTTGATGGACTTTGCAGGTAAGTGCTCAGAGCAGTGTGTGTGTGTGTGTGTGTGTGTGTGTGTGTGTGTGTGTGTGTGTGTGTGTGTGTGAAATGCCCCAGTCACTACATGATGGTGGGTAGAGAATAAGGCTTGAACGCTGTACCTTGGGCCCAAATGGCAAGAGCCTGAATTCCCTAAGCACCACCATTTGTAAAAATAATGCAGATTTGTGGCTCATATTTGTTCTGTTCCTCATAAAATCTGTGGTTTCTGTATTTTTGTTTCTCACTGCAGTCAGTTGTACAGTGGTGCAGCGGTACCATTGTTGCCTAACAGCTACAGGTCGTCTAGTTTGATTCTTGGCTGGGGTGCCTTCTATATGGAGTTTGCATGTCCTCCCTGTGTTTGTGTGGGTTTGTTCTGGTGTCCTCTCATCTTACAAAGACATGTCTGGAGTGTTTCTTCCTCTGCTAAAAATTGGCTTTTGTTTCAAATCAGACTTTCCTGGCTAACAAATGTTAAATAAATAAAAATGACAGGCACTGGAATTTCAGACTTCATATTCTTCAGAAAGTACATGGTAACACAAAACCTATTATTATAGCAAGTTTGTAAGTTTGTAAGATGGATATTTGAAATTTGTCCCTATTTTTAGGACTGTATTCCCCCATTATTGGCTTCGTCCAGGCTTTTGTGCCAAGGTTGAGAGCTATGGTGATAACTAAACTCACTGAATATGTTTGGGGGCTGTATTCCCGCATTACTGGCTTTGTCTGTGTTTTTGCTAAGAGGTTGAGAGCTATGGTGAGAACTGAATTCACTGAATATGTTTGGGGGCTGTATTCCCCCATTATTGGCTTTGTTCAGGTGTTTTGTGCTAAGATGTTGACAGCTATGGTGAGCACTGAATGTAGCCATTTAAGTTTCAGTCTTCCTCTTTCATAAAATAGATGATTGATTTGTCATAGTGGTATGTTGCTCTGTTTTGCACAGGGTCCTGGGTTCAATGTTTGGCAATGAAATGTATGGTGATAACACAGCATTTTATTCTAGCAACTTTCCAATATTATACAAGCAATGTTTAAAATGTGTCCCTGTTTTTTGGTCTTTTGCCCCCCCCCCCTAAATTTTGGCTTTTTCCAGATTTCTTGTGCTGCAAAGTTCAGAGATACAGCTGAGTGTCAAGTAGATTTTACAAGAAGCTGAGAGCTGCAGGGGAACAAATGTTTAGTGATGCTTATGCGGAGCTTGCTTGCATTGTAAATAGCACAACAGGTAGTGTACTTGCTTTTGATGCAGAAGGCTGTGGGTTCTACTACCACAGTAGGTAGATGCATTGCTGATACTGTACTATATTGTAAAGGGGGTGGATGCTGTAGTCCTTCTTGGTGAAGATACCTAGTAACTCTGAACCTGTTATCAGTTTGCCATCCATTCTCTATTGCAATATTACTAGCTTATCATTTTTTAATGAAACATAGGCAATTTATTCCTCAAGGGCAACAGACACTTTATTTGCAGATGAAACATTGACATATAAAGTTGTTTGCTAGCAGCAACCTCTTCATTAGTTACAAATTTCTTTAATGTGGAATTATTTAGATGACTTTTACTTCTTCAGAGATTGTGCATATTTACTGATACTGGTGGACTGTAGAAGTTTGAGTAGACTTTTATGATAGAAATGTTCTGAATTGGGCAGTTTTGTCGTTATTGTTGCATGCATTTTTTTATTGTTTACTGGAAAGATGTTCTGAATTGGGCAGTTTTGTCATTATTGGTGCATGCATTTTGTTTCATTGTTTACTGGAAAAATGTTCAAAACAAATTTAAAATGCCCTCTACAGCTGTACTATATTGTACAAGGAATATAATTTAATAAAATCAGAAAGGTGTATCAAGGACCACGTCTATGTTTAATGTGCAAGGGGCCTATGATTTGAAAACAGCCCAAAGTTAATCTTTATCTGTCACTGGCAAAATGTATTTTCTTTGAATGTGGGTTTCAATGCTGTTTCAATGAATGTGAGTTTCAAGGGCAGAGAAGTTTTAATGCCAAGTCTGTTTTAATTGTGAGACTGCATTGCTTTGTTTAGTAGATGTCTTAGTGTTTGTGCTGTAAAATGCAAAATAAAACTTTCAAATGAAGTCCAAATCATCGTAGTAGTAAATCAGTATGCACATTACTGTTTATGGTAAATGGGGTGAAATAGCCAAGTAATGGATCATTGGAATAGCTGAAGGGGGGAGGCTCCATTCAACCATGATTTTGTGAGGGAGAAGGGCGGCAAACTCAAAGACAGCCCCGGCTGAACTATACCTCTCAACTGTCCAGATTTTCACAGAATGAATAGATTTTTGCTTCTTATTTTTGGTTTGTTCCTCATTAAATGTGTGGTTTTCTGGCAAATAATTTAGGAATTAAGTCACTAAATAGTGACAGACACTGAGTTTCAGACTTCATAACCTTCAGAAAAATGCATGCTAAAACAAGACCTGTTATTCTATCAACTGTCTTAGTTTATACAATTTTTTGTACTGTTTATAAGTATATTTGGCCTTGCACAGATTTCCTGCATTGACAGGTCGAGAGCTATGTGCAAATAAATTGCTTTAAATAATTAGGCATATCCAAACCTCTGAACTGTCCCCGATTTTAGCTCAAAATGTTGCTCTTCCCATAATAATCCCACTGCAAAATAGCAATTTTGGAAGAAAACGTGGAGGGTTTACAATTAAGAAATAACTGTAATAATCAGAGTTATAGATTACTTTTATTTCTGAAATGCATGCAGATTCTTTTATTTTGTCAGCTGCTCATGCTAGCAGTACTAATATTAAAGTGCCCCTTCTTTGACAGGTTCACAGCTGTATTGTGTGTCTGTTTTATATTTTTGCATCACATTTTTGGTCCATTTTTCATAAAATTGTGTTTTTTGGCAAATTAGTAGCAAATCATTAAAGACTGAAGTTAGAAAATAATGACAGACATTTGAGTTTCAGATTTCATACCATTCAGAAAATTCATACTAATGCAAGACCTACTACTCTATTACCTTTCTAAGTTTATAAGAGCAATATTTAAAATTGTCCTTATTTTTGGGCCTTGTCCCACTTCTATGTATGGCTTTGTCTAGATTTCTTGCTCTGAGGTTGAAAGGTATGACAAATGTGTCAGGGCCATTACAGTCAGCCAGAGACATTTCAAATTGTGACATACTTGTTGTACCCCACTGCCTCATGTAGTGTGACTCTGGATGTGTCCAAGCAAGGCAAGGAGTAGCTATGCAGTGTAAATGTGCAGGGTATCCCCCCATCCAAGGCAGACACAAGTACTACAGTGGCTTTTCATCTGAACTTGATTTGGCAGAATGGTCTGGTTTGTCATATTTTTGTACTGTTGATTTATGCTTATTACTCAAAGTGCCTGTTGCTCTGTGTTTAAGTAGCAATGCTTTAATGACCATCGGGTAAGCTTGTCTGAGATTGTAAGATGCAAGTAAGCTTTAATAAGCATACTGTTAAAGAACTGCCAACATTGAAAGCCTTTCTGTTGTTGCCATGCAGAGAATACTTAACTAGATAATGTATAAGCGTTGGGTATTGAAATGCATATGACAGTATTTGTAATAAAGGACAGGATTACATTATCTTAAGAAGCTCATAACACTTGTTGGAGACTTCCAGTGATCTCTGCAGGCTTTACCCGTAAACTAAACAGAATGCCAATCATATGTGGTCCATAACCTATACAGTAATCCTTTAAGCAATGTATCTTGAGCTTGTTTCTTGTTTGCTTTTCATTTTTTTCTTTGATCATGTTTTCCCTATGAAACAAGTAGATAGTTGTGAGGCAGCAGGTCTTTTTTGGATAAGAAACATTTTTACAAGTGGGGGCATCACAGAGATTTCTGCTTTCAGCGTGTTACTTGGTACTTTAATAAAGCTGAATATAAATTATAATTAGAACTGCAGTGCAAGGAGAAGTGGTTTGAGTTGAGTGCTACTTATTTTTCTTATACTTGATTTTGACTGGCATTCCAGTAATGTATTTAAAAAGTACACAATGGGAGAACGGAGATAAGGTATATACTAATAAAAAAACAACAATGTATCTCCGTTGCACAGGAACCAATGAAGGCTGTCCCACAAAACACTTGAAGCAGTTAAACAGATGTTAAGCAGACTCTTCAGGCCAAATAATGTTCAAAAACATCAAAGAATTTAATGGCGAAGTACAAAGAATTTATTAAGCGCTTTCCTTTCCACAAAACGGAAACTTTATCAGAATAAACTGCCATTGTTACAAACTCACATATATACCATGAGGTTAATTGACTCAATTAAATCCTTAGTTCCAAGGACATACATTTAAAGAAACATAATATAATAACTGTAACAATTTTGTCCATTCAACAAATGTATACATGTAATGTATTTGTATAAAAGGCAGCATAAATAACCCATAATAAATCAATTTAAATAATTCAGTACAAATAGTTCAATACATGCCCCAGGTGTTTAAGATAAATGTATATACTAAAAACCACTTAATGTCCTCAAAAGAACTTTATTAAACAAAAATAAAATATAAAGGTTAAAAAGTGATGCCTTGTGAATTGTGTATAAAACAAAACAGTCAGTTTGATTTATTGAGTATGTATGTATCTGTAATTAATATTTATTCTGTATACATGAAAGTATATATATATATATATATATATATATATATATAGTGTTGGTGTTGAACTTTACACATTAAGTTGTTATATTACATGGGTAAAAATTAAGAAACTGTTAAACAGTGATAAATAATATTCACTGTTGTTTTTTTAAAAGAAACTCTCCTTTGGTTGTTTTATCTTATGCTTTTTCTTTTAATTTTATTAGCTCTTAGTTTTGGGGCCAGTAAAAGTGATACATGGTCATTCAATCTTGGGGGTGTGTTGGAGTCCAGCCTCAATTGACAGATAAGTTCCCTATAACTAAGCTGGTTTTCCCAATCCCCTCCTCTGTTGTCTTTGGGCAACTTTTCCAGGATCCAAAATTTAAATTTTGCCTCCTTGCAAATTTGTGTGTGCCGGTATAGGGCATTGGTTTCCTTCTTCCTACTGACGTTGTATATATGTTCATAAATTCTCCGACGTAGATGTCTTTCTGTCTTTCCCATATAATAACCCCAACATGAAGTACAGTAGGCCAAATATACTACTCCACTGGTATAACATGTACAATAATGTTTCCCTCTTAGTGTAATTGAAATAGTGGGTAGTAATATTTCCTCTGTATTGGCAATAAATGTACATTGGGGGCATCTCCCACATCGGAATGTACCTTTTTTCTTAATGTCCATCCCTTGATTATTCATCTCAAAAATAGTTTTGAGGTTTGGCCCCCTTCTAAAACTGTAGCATACGTGCCTGTCAAATATACCTAAGGTGTTAGGCATACTTTTAAAAATGTCCCATGTCTTGTTGATAGCTTTTCTTATTAAATTAGTATTGGCATTATATGTTGTAACAAAAAAAGGTGTATCTAGAAACTTGTTGGAAACTACTTAAATATTAAAGTTTAAATTAACTTCTGGGGTATTGTAGTCAATCCTAAGCTCCGTATTAAGTAAAGGGATATATTTGGTCCCCCATCCCTTAATAACCTCCTGTTTTAAGGGGATAATAATGGATTCAGGGTAGCCCCTCTCTAAGAATAATTTATGTACATAATCTAATTCAGTAATCAAATCACTGTATCTTGTAGTCATCCGGGCCACTCTGACCATTTGTCCCTTAATGATGTTTCTCTTCTGTAATGGGGGATGATTACTATAATAGTGGAGGTAAGAATTTGAAAAACATGCTTTTCTGTACATACTAGATACAAGTAATTTGTTTGTGTAATCCTTTATAATAGTTAGATCCAAAAAATGTATTTCATTCATATTAAATTCATGTGTAAATTGAAGAAAGGTGGTAGAACTATTAAAATAATCCAGGGCATTCAAAGCCTCATCATATGTACCTCTCCACACAATCAATATGTCATCCAAAAAATGATAATATTTGACTATGTTGACCATAAATGATGAGTTAAAAACAAGATGTAATTCCCAGAATAACATTACAATGTTGGCAAAAATGGGGGCACATTGTAATGTTATTCTGGGAATTACATTTTGTTTTTAACTCATCATTTACTCATCACTCATCAGACCCATCATAGAGTACAATGCCCCATTTGAGATGTAACTTACAAGACACCTGCAACAGCTGTAAAGACCACAAAAGTACCTCACCAAGAGGATTACTGGCCTCAAACAGATACCCGATGCAGCCCAACTGAAGAAACTCCAGCTGTACTTGGTTGCATACCGCTTACTCAGAGGTGATCTCTGCTTGACATACAAGGCCATGTCCAACCCAGAATTGATGGACATGCTCCACCTAAAAAAAAACAAATCCCCAAGAGCCACATGCTCTAGGGATCTAAACCTCACCACAATGATTAATAGGACATGCTGGAGGGATAGATTCCTGTCCCAGAGACTCCCCATGCTTTGGAACAGGATTCCAATCTACATTAGGCAGAGCCCGTCACTAACACTCTTCAAGAGAAACCTTGACAAGTGGATGGGAAACAGAAAATTTACCCCGGGGATCACTACAGTGGCACTGCTGGACAGAGGCACAGGGAAGTAATGGCTCTGCTGGACAGAGGCACAGGAAACTAATCTAAGGGGGCGGCGAAAGCCAATACATTCTGGCTAGGCTTATAGATGCCCTCAGGCAGATAGCCTAGTACTTACTTATGAACCTATGAATATATTCCCTCTGCTGAAGGAGGTATGAGCCTTCTCAAAACTGATTACATGTATAGATCTGCATTCATAGTACTGCATACATATCTGCTAACCTCACAAGATCCAAACATAGAGAAAGTTTTAAAACATGAGGAGAATAAGTCTAAGATGACTTCCCTGCTTAGTTTAGTAAAAGCATGTCGCTGTCAAGCAGGAATGAAAATCAAAACCAGAAGTAGATAAAAATCAGGCAGTAACTGAATGTGCCAAAAAAAAACAAAACAAAAGAAATAAGGTGAAGGATCAGATGAGAAGGCAAGAAATGTGGAAAATGCATAAATATAGTTGCAAGTTCAGAAATCTCTTGGAACAACTTCATTTTGATTAGGATTGAATGCAGGAATGGTTAATGAGGAGTGAATTTACACCAAAAAATGAAAGGTTAATATTGGTGGTCCAAGATAATGGACTACATACACTTTGGTTGACAAAGTTCATCAATCATGTGGGAGAAACAGACAAATTTAGGGTTTGTAAAACAGAATTGCAAACAGTCACACATCTTGTTGCTGGTTGTGACATACTAATGATAGAAGGACTGTATACTGAAAGGCATAATAATGTGGCAAGACTGTTGCAATGGGAATTGTGCAAACATTTTAATATAGAATTAGTTCAAAAAGACTGGAAACATGAGATACAAAGCATTATAGGAAATGATGAAGTTTGCATCACATAGGATCTCCCATTACCAACAGTTCAAAAAACAGATGCGAAAAAAACAGATATCGTAGTCCATGAAAAGAAGACAAACGTAGCATTGATCATAGAAATTGCTACACCCGGTGACTACTGTATCTTATGTACAAATAGACACAAAGTCATAAAATATCAGGATTTGCAGGCAGAAATGAAGGCAGTGTGGAAGAAGGATACCCAGACAGTTCCGATAGTAGTAGGAGCAACTGGTCTTATAAAAAAGAATTTACAATCGTACTTTGATATGTTACCGATGCGTGCAATTCCATATGAACTGCAGAAGAAGTCATTACTGGACACATTGCAGGTGCTGCAAAGAGCATTTCTGGCTAACATCAAAGATTGAAACAATACTAATTTCATGAACCTTAATCATACTTTGACTTGGGAATGGAGTCCATTCCCATCATGGTATTAGAAACCCAAAAGACTAATATGAAAAAATATGGGTTTTATCAGATATCCAATAATTTATGCAGTGACTATAGGCCTATACATAGATTAATGCCAAATTGAAAGAGTTTGTCAATAATCCTGGTACTTAGAATAGTGCTGAAAGCCTTGACAAGGTCAAGGTGGGACTTATTGAATAGAAAATTGGTTATCCACAGTCTCAGTAGTCCTGACAAAGAACTCAGTAAGGTTGAGCAGCCATGACCTGTCTTTTACAAAGCTTGACTAATACATGTACAGAGGGGTGTATATCATAAACATGAAATGTCAAAAGAGTGAATGCTCTTACATCGACCACAAATAATCGAAGCTGCAAAACCCCAAATGGCCACAACAGCAATTTTTTTCCCAGGGGAAATTCACTGGGCCAAAAAAAAAAAAACAAATCTAAACATAAAATAAAGTGAGGGGGCTGTGCCCCCCATACCTCCCTACTTAAATATACCAACTCCGAGATTGCACTACAGTGGAGGAAATGACAAAGCCCCAACAATGGCTCAGCAATTTTTTTCCCTAGGGAAAAAAATTGCTGTTGTGGCCATTCGAGATTTTGCAGCTTCGATTATTTGTGGTTGATGTAAGAGCATTCGCTCTTTTGACATTTTGTCTTTATGATATAGACCCATACAGAGATATAAGGTTACCTATATTATTATTTAATAGTTTGGTTTTAATATGTTCCAAAAACTTTAAAATAATATGAATTTGACTAACAGACCTGTAATTCACATGGTCAGTATGACTCTATCATTAACAGACCTGTAATTCACATGGTCAGTATGACTCTATTATTATGCAAGGATATCAAAACAGTTGTTCTCTGCATTAAATCTGTGGAAAAGACTCCAGGTTGAAAAGCAAATGGATGGGTTTTCTAGATAGGACATAACATTTCCCAGACAACATCCAGGGATATTTTTAAGACCAATGGAACTGGTATTTGTTTTTAATTTTTGGAAAGTGCCAAAGGGACTTGGTCTAAAGTGATTTCAAGATGGGAGGTATGAGAGGAAATGTGTAAAAGCAGATGAAAGGGTGATTGGGGTAAAGTTTGAAAATAATGTTTTCTGAAAGAATCTTAGCAATGACCTTGACATCAGACAAAAAGGTACCAAAAGAGATAAGTTCAGTACAGAATTGTTAGCTAGTTCTAAGCTTCTTAATACAGCTGAAGAAAGCACTTATGACTGTCACTTAAATTAATTGCAACCTTAAGTTCATAGTTAGCCTTGCATTTATTAATGGCATGTTTAAGTGACTTAACCAATTTTGAATATCTTCTATAACAAAGAAGTGATTGTCTTTTAAAGACACCCATGAGCTTTTTATTTTTCTTATATAGTTTGTTGATGTGGCAGTTCTACCACATAGATTTAGCTTTCAGCTAGTCATCATTCCTATGTCAGACTGAGACAGGTACTTGCATACTCTATCCAAGAGTGAGTGTAATTCTAACGAGTATTCAGCAACTGCTGTTACACAGTTTGCTTGCAAACTATACCATTTGTTATTATCAGTAGAACCAGTAAATATTACTTAATTGGTTGGGAGTAATTCCTGAATGTAGAATAGCTACTAGGAGGCCACATAGAAGGTTTTCAGACAGGAAGTCATGGGAAAATGGTTAGATTTGATTGGGGAAGTAGTAGAAACTGGGGAGGTGTACTTGGGGAAAACATTTTTGAAGGCAAAGTCAAGCAGATTAACACCTCCAGTGTGCACGGGTCTGTTTGGTCAAGTTTATTTGCATTTACAAAACCCAGAAATCTCTGGGCATATTTGGTTTTGCTAGTAAATGTTTACTGGTTTATGTATGGATAGTAAATGTTACCTATAAGAAAAGTATTTGGCTCAAAGGTTAACTTTTCTGAATAGTTGAGGTACTCAGCATGCTTTGAATGGGGCTGTAATGGGGGGGGGGGGGTCCTACGATTGGCTATAATGTGCTAATTAATTCTGTTGAATGGAGCTAGGACTTCAACCAGTTCCAGATTTGTATCATGTGAAACCTGGTGATCCACAACAGAGTTATAGCTAAATATAGATAATCCCTCACAGTTGCTGGCAGATCTAATTGCATGACAGAGATCTTACCCTACAACAGAGACAGGCTATTAAATACAGAAATACTGATGCCCGCAAGGGTAAGAAATGTCTCAAGCTCAAAGGTTTTATTGTTTTCACTTCTGGCATTCGACAGTGCTACATGAAGTTTGCAAAGCTGGGATGTCCATCGAGTGAACTCTGCTTAAAAAAGGTACTATGGGATTGAATTTTTTTTTTTTACCTAGAATGCAAAGGTGTAGGTCATCCTTGGAAAAGCATAAGGTCTGTTTATCATTTTATCCCATAGAGATACATATTGGATTCCTTATTAATGATCCCAATTTTCTAACAAATGATTTAAACTAATTATTTTATTCTTAGATTTAGGACTCCCACTTGTTGAAGGCAGAATATTGTTCAGTGCCAGGGTCTTGCCTTTTAAGAAGATACATGTGAGCAGAGAGCTCAACGGTGTCTCTTTGCATCTCCGCCAAGGTAAAATGCTTATAATCACCTCACACACACACACACACACACACACACACACACACACACACACACACACACACACACACATGGACAACAACAAGGTGAATTTCTTGAATCTATTTGTCGAACATCTTAACAGATTTGTTGTAATCAGTGATCTGATCATAATCCACACTCTCATTTTAGACATTTTAGAGTGCAATCAGTAGACATCACAGACTGCCAATGCTTTGCGATATATAAGTAACTGCATATTGTCCTTTCACAGACCTCACAAGAAGGAAAGCTAGATCCTAATTTGTATTAAGAGTTTATCTTATATTTCAATGCACAGAGATAGGTTGGAGGGATGATGTTCCAATAATTTTAAGGAGAGGAGTGCTGTGTGTGAGGAAACTGAACAATGCAAGAAGGAAAGCTTGATCCTAATTTGTATTAAGAGTTTATCTTATATTTCAATGCACAGAGATAGGTTGGGGGGATGATGTTCCAATAATTTTAAGGAGAGGAGTGCTGTGTGTGAGGAAACTGAACAATGCAAATACAAGATAACCTACTATTGAAAGAAGAGTCTTTTGCAATAAAGGGATTTCCATTCCTTGAAATACTATTTGCTAGGCAGACACTTCAGTTTGGTAAGAGAACATGCCCATTTATAATGCTTAAGTAAGCAACCTGATAGTAATACAGCGTTATGCTATTGGGTACTATCCCACCATCATCATCATCACCACCACCATCATCATCATCATCATCATCACCACCACCACCATCATCATCACCATCATCATCATCATCACCACCATCATCATCACCATCATCATCATCACCACCACCATCACCACCACCACCATCATAATCATCACCACCACCATCATCATCACCATCATCATCATCATCACCACCATCATCACCACCATCATCATCACCATCATCATCATCACCACCACCATCATCATCATCATCATCATCATCAACTCTCTTTTTTATCATTTTCTACATGGAGTCAGAGTTTCGTGTTAACTGCCACTATCGCTCTTGATTCAGTGCCTCTCTCCTGCCTTCTTTGACTGTCATGCTTGACTGCCACAAGCTTTCTCTCATACAATCCATCCATCTCTTTGCTGGACACCCTCTTTGCTCCTTGCATATCCGAAATCTTCTTCACCAGATTTTTTTCTGCTTTTCTGCACAAGTGCCCAAACTATTATAATCTGTTTTCTTTGACCTTCTCTTGCAATCAGAGCTGCTTTGGCTTCTGCTTTGGTGTCCTTATTTCTTCATGTGTCCCACAGTGTGCATCCTTACACCCATATCATGTGCTTCATCTCTTTCACCTCTAGCTTCCTTAACTGCTCTGTCTTTACTGCCCAGGTTTCTGTACCATACAGTAGTACTGGCCACACCACTCTTTTGTACACCTTACTTTTCAGCTTCTTTGACATTCTTCTATCATACACTACACCTGACACTCTGTCCCATTTGGTTGCAGTCCCTCTGATTATAGCTTTGACATCCTTATTTAGATGTTCCTTCTACTCAACCACTCCTTCCAGATACTTTAAACTGTTAACTTGTTCCATTATTTTCCCTTCTATCACATTTATTTGTTTTTTTTCTGATTTCCTCCATTTGCTGCCATCACAACCATCTTATCTGTACTCAGCTTCCATCCTATTGCTTCAGTTTTGCATTCAGTTTCTCTTTACCCTTTGCTGAAGTTCTTGATCAGAGTCTGCCTGTAGTGCCACATTTTCTGCATACAGCAACTTTGTTGATCTGTCTCATCCGACCTGCTTGCTAATGTAGTCCATCACCAGTATGAACACCAGTGGGCTCAGAGATGAATCGTGATGCACACCTTTTCCCACTGGCAACCCATCTATGAGACTGATCACTGTACATATTTGAGTCAAATGTACATAGCCTGCACTAATTCTACCAATGTTTCTGGGACTTCAAACCATTGCAGGACTGCCCATATCAGCTTTCTTGGGACCTTACCATCTGTTTTCTCCAAGTCCAAGAATGCCCTCATCTCAGCTTCTTCTCAACTAACTATCTCACTGCAAACATCAGGTTGAGTGCGCATCCTGATCTGAATCCGAACCACTCATCTCCCATCTTACTTTATACTAGTCTGTGTATGCATTTATCAATCACACTCCAGAGGTTTCTTGCAGTGTGACAGCAGTCTGATACTGCTGTACTGTCCACGGTTGTGAATGTCCCCTTTTTTCTTGTACAGTGGCACTAGTATGCTTATTCTCCAGTCATCTGGGATACACCTTTCACTCCATATTGCAATGAGTACCCTCAATAGCCATTTCTCCCCTATCTCACCTAACATCTTTATCGTATCTGCTGTGACTTCATCTGTGCTTGCTACTTCCCTTGACTTAATTTTCCTTAGTGGAGTGGAGTCTTTAGTTTTTCTATGGTGTGCTCCTCTTCTTCTGTCTTCAGAGGGTGTGTCTGGGGCAGTACAACTTCTGTGGAGTTTTTGTCATTCAGAAGACACAGGAAGAACTCCTTTCAAATGCCCTTGATGTCCTATGTTCTGGTGAGCATGATGTTATTGACGTCCGTTATGAAGGTTGTCTGACTATCTTCTTTTTATTTCTGTCTTTGTCTTGCAACCCAATATAGTTTCTTTGTACCATCTACTGAGTCACTTTCCAGAAGAAGATATAAATCCTCTGATGCCCTGTTCTTTGCTATTGCAACTCCTGTCAGGCTCTTTATTAGCCAACCAGTATTCCTTCTTTGCCTGGTCCATCTTTTTTATCTCTCACTTTTTCCTTGTATGCCTTTATGTTTATGAATTCCTTCAATGACTTTCTGGACGTTTGCATTCCTCTCACTTTGAGCCACTGCCTTTCTTCTTCAACTTCATCTATTTCCTCTTCTATCTGAGGTTTTAGAGCACTAAATAATTCCTTGAACTTGTGCATTCTCTCCAGTCAACTTCAAGGTCTTCAGCCTAGTTTCAGTTGACCTTAGAGCTTTCTCTGACCACTGCTTGCAGCTGATTGTGGCAACCAGTGGTTTATACTGTGGGCTGACTGTTTCACTAGGGATGACTTTGCAATCCCTGATTTTACTCTATTTCCCTTTCCGTACTAGGAGGAAGTCTACCTGAGATGCATGTTGGCCACTCTTGTATGTGACCTTGTGACTGTCTCTCTTGCTCTAAACAATGTGTTGGCCACCTTCAAAGCATTTGCCAGATGGACATCTAGAATGGCCTCTCCTTTATTCCTGTTGCCCCACCCATGTGGATCCAAGCAGTCCTCATATCCAGTTCACTGTGTCCCAGTATGTACATCCAGGTCACCCATTATCAATATCAATTCATGTTGTCCTGCTTTATCTGTTATGTCCTGCGACTGTTGGAGCCTGATTGTGATGAGTATGTCACAAATTCTGATGACAGTCCTTACTGTCTTTTGAAGCCTGAAGCCTCTCCCTCATCACAATTCTCACACCATTTCTAGTCTGTTCTTCTCCTGAGTAGTTGACTCTGGATCCCAAGCCAAGTGGCTTTGCTGCATTGCCCTTCCATATTTTTCCAGAATGCATAGGATGTCCAGCCTCATTTTTCCCAACATGTCATGCACTTCCAAATGCCACCCTGACAGTGAACTTTCATTGAATGTAGGAATTCTTAGGTCATATTTGGTAGGTCGATTGGTTTTACATCCAGCTTTCACTCAAGTGGACACTGGCTGGCCAGTAGCTTATTGATCCAAGGCTGTATGGTGGGCACACACTGGCCAATACAGGCACATACATCCCTCCCACCATTAACATGGCTCCCTGGCATAGGATGGAGTAGACTGGATCCTCAACTCACTTTTCACCAAGAAATACCCTTGCCCCTTTTTAGTGACACTAGTCAGTACAGTCAAATCACCTAGGGCCAATTTTTATCCCATCTAGTGGCTAGCCCTGTCACACAGTCTGTGATCAGCGTTCTCCTATCTAGAGGATACTGTACACAACATTTGATGCACAAAGTGGTTGGTCTATACAATTGTTCCTGCTATCTGCACCATCTACAGTCTGTGTTGCTGTCCACAACTCCATTCTTGGGTGAGCTTGAGTTGGAAACATTCAACATGTAACTGGTTAATGTGCCCTTAAATTGTGCATTGCAGTGAGTGGGAAAATTCCCATGAATCAGTACCTAATCAGCACTTTGTATCAATCATGTAATTAACAAGGTCTCATTTGTCAGCTATTGTTGCATAAGATAGGGTTGCCTGAAAGCAGTAAAATGGGAAGGTAGTTTTTCTGTGAATCATAATTTGAAGGAAGGATCTGGATGCCTGGATTTTTTTGGCATGAAAGATCAACATGGGAGAAGCCTGTAGCCTTGGAATTCTGTGTTAAAAGACAGACAGTTCCCTGAAGTGGATGTGTGTGCACTGAAATAAGTTGAGAAGTAAATACAGCACTCCCCAAGATTTACTAATCTTCCGTGTGGGACTAGCTTAGTCCTGCATGGAAGCGACCATTTTGGAGCAGGATGGCAGTGTGCCATGCATATTAATGAGGCTTGCTGCCCAAGCTCCTAGGCTTACATGAAGCATGTAAGAGTGCAGGGGGTGTGTCTGAGAGCAGAGCTCTCAGAATATACATGCCCCTGCATTGCAGAACAGCAGAAAGGGGTATGCAATGAGCGAGACTGCTCACAGGTGACCGCATATCCCCAGCAACAGTCCCCCTTTTGTATAACAGCAACAGAATGTATAAATAAAATGAAGAAACCCTTTATATTTTTTTAAAAGTCCAATTACAGCTAACCATAGGTGCGCGGGTGTGCCCATTGCTTAGCTACGGTTAATGCAGCTTAAATGCCTGAAGTGGATAACAAGGAAGATATATGCAAATGAAACAGCATAGCAATAGTGTAGTGGGCAGAGCATTCGCCTTACGAGCAGACATTCCCAGTTTGAGTCCCACTGCAGCAGATTCCATTTTCCATGGCAAAGCACGTTATGAGTAATATTCATGTTGCATAACTCACTAAATAACATATTTGTATGAACTGGAGTACTGCAGTAAATTCACATGTGAGGTGTCAGTATAATAATGAATAAGGCAGTAGTAAGCAAGTGTAAGCACAAATAAGCAGTAGTAAGCATATATAAGCACTAGTAAGTGGCCTTAAGCCCGTTTGTGCAGTGGTAAGCAATGCACACACTAGGTAAGCAATTTTAAAGCTAACACTGTGTAAGCAGATGCAACGGCAGGTTAGCAGTGCTTACCATCACGCAAACCTGCTTACAACTTCTCAAAAGAGCCTTAATCAGTCTGTATCCAACAGCCCTTGTTCTGCCCATCAACAAAATAAACAGCCATGTAGGTCTTGAACCCAAGACCCTATACACCATAGTCCCAGTAGGTATCCACCAAGCCATCACAGAAATACAGAAAAATGAGGTAGTAGCAAACAAGTCCTCACCATAGTATAACCAAACTGAACCTGTGAAAGGAATCAGTATACAGTCATATGTTCCATAACCCACTACATGACATAAATATGTGAGCTGGAGTATGGCAGAAAGGCCAGAAGTGAGGTGTAATTGTAATAGAGTGTTGAAGTCCCCCAATAAAACACAAGGACCCCACAGAGTGTACGTACACAGTAATTATGGATGCCCGGCATGCATATAAGGTGTAATGAATAATAACACAATGCCAAAAAGGCATTATAATGAAAGTCTAATGTAAGCAATGCTAAGCATTGCACAGGCCAGCTTAGGAGGTGTGAGCAATAGGTAGACCAGCTAACTCAATGTGCTCAGTGGTATACCCTTTAAACAATGCCAACCTTAGGTAAGCAGGTTTGCCCATAGCTTAGCCTATTCAAAACTGGCCAATCACGGAAAAGTGCGGGAAATTGACCCTACTTAAACCCAAGAGGCAGGAATACATCAAATAACTGGTTGTAGCTTCCCCTTGCAGGCACTATGGCAGTAAGGGGAGAAGGAGTGCGCTTCCAGGTGCAGTGCTGGTGCATCCAGGAGTCCAAGGTCATGGCAGGACTCCTAGTTAAAAGACCATGCCCAGAGACTGCTGCAGGGCCAGTACCAGGGCTCCCGATATAAGGCGGAGGCCTGGGACTGTCTCACCCATTACCTCAGTTCCACTGGCATACCCCGAAATGGGGAGAAGGTCAGGCACCACTATGCTGACCTGAAGCATCAGAAGGGGGACCTCTTGGAGGAGTGGCTCCAAGAGGCTAGAGCATCAGGGGATGTTCCAGTCATGTGTAAGTATCACCCCAGTATGTGTGTAATAATTGCCAGCTCAGGTAGATCATGGATAGGTATGGCTAAATATTCCTCTTGTGTCCCCCACAGCTGCAATGGAGCAGGCCTTGAACCAAGAGGCCCACATCAGTCGCCTGGCGAGATTGCGAGGCAAGGCAGGTCAGTAATACTCATGCTTTTGCTGTCATAGGAATAACAATAAAAGTAGTAGTAAATTAATTGCTTGTATAAAACCTGTATCATTCAAGGCATGTACTGCATACACTAGAGAATATGTCAGGAAGAGTCTCATATTGATTGTAAGTCAATAAAAGTGTAATAGTCTGACAAAACAGGTCTAACTGCTGGACTGCATGTGTATATCCTGGTATCATACGGTAATGTAGATGTGCAATCATGTAATAGTTCTGTAGTATTAAGCACTGTTACCCACACCATGCACCATAAACTGAATGTGTAGGAATGCCTGTATATGACAGGTGCAATCCTCAGAGGCCATTTAGTACAACTGAGAGACACATAGACAGTAAACAGGGAAAATGCAAATAACAAAAACCGAATAGCACATGCAACTGAGATGTGAACTGTTGCATTTTTAGCACACACAGCCACGGTTTGAATCCTCCCAGTGATAGTAGTCTGCATACAGAATCATAACCCACAACTGTACAGATATGTCCAGAATGTCTATTAAAGTGGCCCATATCTGTTGCCTATCAACCTGTCCCCCTGGGAAATCAATGGGATGATCCCAGACGTATAGGCAGCAAACAGGATATATAACTGATTGACACACAGCTTTGAGAACAAAGCTGGCACACTAGCAACTCCCCAATACCTTATGTGACTATGAAGCCACATATGTCTCATTTACACCCCAACTTGTCAAGCTGTGGTCAGAGTGTGTACAGTAAGAGAGTGCGATGTATGTGCATAATAGTAATGTCTAACTTGGTACTGTGTGTGGGAACATTCGGGTAGTGCTAATAAACAATTCTCCCACAGGTCTGTCAGATACCAACACCATGCCCAGAAATACAAGAATGATATGCAGTTGTTCTGAATAATGAGGTATTACACATCACTGTCACCCACACTGTCCTACAACATATACCTGTCTAGGAAATCTGTATATGAGTGTTGTAATACCAGGTCAGAATGCAAAAGCACAGGGGATTAATAACACAGAAAGCAGATAGGAGATGTACAGCAATACCTATATAGCAGACACAATGTGATGGACAGTGTTTACGTTGTAGCAGACACAGCCATGGTCTGACTCCTGGGAGTGGAATTAGGCTGCATACAGATTCATACCCCACAACTGTACAGATGAGGCCAGAATGTCCAGTATATGTGCCCAAATCTGCTGCCTGTCCCCCTGGTAAGTCTGTGGGATGATCCCAGATGTTTAGCCAGCAAACAGGGAATACAAGTGATTGTCAAACATCATGAGAACACACCTGTTAATGTAGCAACCCTGAAACTGTTAGGAGAGTAATATTTCAAGTATATCCTATCCACACTCCCATGTTGTCAAGCTGTGATCAGAGTGTGCACAGTAACAGAGTGAGATGTATGTGCATAATACTAATGTTTAATCCAGAAATTTGTGTGGCAACAGCCAGGTAGTGCTAACAAACATTGCTCCCACAGGTACGTGGGATACAAACACTGTGCTGAGAAATACAGACCATTATAACCTATACTGGTACTGTTCACTCTGGTATTGTAGGAAATTGTGAGTGTTGCAGTTTCTATGAATAATAAAGTATCACTGGTCACTGTCACACACACTGTGCTACATAATATAACTGTGCAGGAAAGCACGTATGTGTGTGTGTCAGGTCACTAAAGGTGGAATAGGGCAATATTCTAGATATGTCCTGGCACACCAGCATGTGGTCAACACATGGCTAGAGTCTGTGCAGAAAGAGTTGGATAGCTATGTGCAAAACAGCAACCCAGAATCTGGGAGTATGTGTAGAAACAGTTAGTTAGTGTTAACAAACATTCCCACCACGGATATACCAGGTAAGAGGTGTATACTGCAGGTAAAACCAGTTCATGTGTAATGATGATGACAGCCATATCACTAACCAAACTAAGGCTATAGGGTAGTGTAGTAAGACTTGTAAGGTACAGATAACAGCACTGACTAGGAAAGTAATGTGGACTACAGGAATATACTAGTTAATTGACATCTTTCTCTGCCCTCTACCATATCTCCAACAATAATCAACATACCAACCCCAACTGGTATGCAATGACTCTGGTAATGTCCGATTGTTTGATAAATATTTTAATGGTTCCCATGCATGTGCTATATTGAATTATCCCAACATTGGTGGCATGGTTCCATCAATGTACATACATGCTGTTCGTATTATCACTGTGGTGCCATATATGCATGTGTTCTGTTTGATATGCAACTATTCCGTATCTCGTGTCTGGATTAATGGGAATATCTATGCATGCTGTTATAAATAACTCTCGAATGTGTTGATTATTACTAACCCGTATATGATGATGACATCTAAACACTATAGCACGCTTGGGAAGATGGTCCCAGTGGAACCACCTGTCCCACCTCAGCTGGCCATGGCACTGGGCACCAGCATTTCTGGGGCCCAACTCAGGACCTCCCTATCCATTGGTCCTGAACCACCTTTGGGTGGAACGGCCTCAGGGGATGGCGCTCGTCCCCCCTGGGAGTGGGCGCTGACAGGCACCTGTCACCCATTGCCAGGTCAGGGTTGTGGTGCATAGAGTGATCAACGAGCAGTTTGGTGATGTTCTACACCAGCTCGAGGGCCATGTATCGCAATTAGAGAGTCAGCCTGGCTCTGCAACTCAGCCCCCAGCACAGCCACCTTCAGGGCTGTGAAGGTGCAGTGGTGACTGCCCATGGGTGGGGACCTCAGTCCCACTGTCACCACTAGGGGGCTTGTGGGCTTCCGATATCCCAACACCCCTCCCCATCAAGGTGTTTACCCCCCACATGTCATATACTGCCCCTGTATGCGTCTTGTTTGTCTTGTCTGTTAACCTACCCAACCTAGCTCCCCAAATATACCTACTACCCTTCCCCAACATCCCACTCTCACCTGAAAAAATAAAAGGGCAATCTGTTCCCACAAAAAAATCTCGCCCCATACATAGCTGTCCATTTCACACACGTGTCCACTGGACACATGTAATCCAGTCTAATTGGCATCACAACTTATTATTGTTGTCCTCACACCTCTCCCAGGGGTTTGAGTTTCCAAATCTGCCTCCAAATGCAGTGTATATGCACAGCTGTTGCTGTAGAAGAAATGGGGAGCTATTGACCTTCCCTACACCCTTCCTGCACATCCCTGGCTATTGTCCCTACTGTATTTGCCTCTTTGTGCCCCTTTTTTCACCACTTTTCTATCAACCCCTTTTTCTTTTCTTTGAAAGAAATTAGTGTGGGGGTAAGCAGCAGTAAGCCCTTTTAAGCAGCAGTAAGTGGGTTTAAGCCTGTTTCCATGGGGGTAAAGCAATGCCTACACTGGTTAAGCAATTTAGAAGATAACTGAGTACAGGACACTGTAACCGGAAGTTAGCAGTGCTTACCTCCGTGCAAACTCGAGCAAACCCGCTTACAACTGCTTTAAAGTGCCTTTATCACTCTGTATCCAATGGCCCATGTTCTGCCCAGCAACAAAATAAACAGCCTCTGCAAGTCTTGAACTCATGACCCTGCACACCATAGACAAAGTGATTTACCACTAAGCCATGCCATATATATAAATCTGATGTTTTCAGAAACAAATCATCCAGCCCAGTCATGCAACAGTATAGAAAATGTATTCCAGCATTTAGATGTATATGTGTGTATGTAAATATATTAAAATCTTAACAGATACAACATATCTACATATGTATATATGTATATATACATATATATATATATATATATATATATATATATATATATATATATATATTTAGATAAATTCAGACCTTTTTTAGGCGTAGTAATAAATACTGAGATAGTAGAAAGGAAATAAAAACTCAGACACTGAATAGATGATTAAGCTTTCGCTCTTATTCAGGTGGAAGAGCTTCATCAGAATAACCTATATTCAACAATACTTACATTATATGTAACTAGAGTCACATGTAAACAAAAAACCAATGAACTACTTATAACTTATTATCTCAGTATTTATTACTACGCCTAAAAGAAGTCTGAATTTATATAATTAAGATTCTTCTAGTGCACGGTGTTTATTTTATATATATATTTAGAAATATATACATATATAAATATATATGAACATATATACATGCAAATACCTACATCAACACATATATATGTCTACACCTATATGTCTATATATGCACACCAAGTTACATATATGTACGCAGATATATATCTATGTAGGTATATACGGACATAGTTATATATAAGTAAGCAGCTATATATATTTATATAGGTATATATGGCCATACATTTGTAGATAGCAATGATAGATTAACTAAAACATATATGTCCACATGCACCGTTAATGGGGTTGAGAGGCCCCGAACAATATACGTCTGGTACGAATAGGCATAACCCTCACAGCCAAACATGTCCACCCTGCAATACACTGCCAAATGTTACCATATAGTGTAAACATATATGTATATCTACATATGTGTATATATAGGTATATGTATATATAGATATATGTGCATATAGCTATATATGTATGTATGTGCATCCTATGTGTACAGATATGCCTAGTTATGTTGGTATATATGTAGATATCTATAACTATATGTGAATACATATCTATTCTGATATACATACTACTGTCAATATATCTGTAGATATCCATATGTATATGTGCATATGTATCACTATCTGAATATGTGTAGACATATATTATTGTGTATATGTATATATCTGGGTGTGTATATGTATATCTATGTACATATACATACCCATCTATATATGTTGATATGTATATGTGTAATTATATATATAGATATCTGGATAATTATATGTACATATATTTTCACCATATGTCCTGAACATGGAGTGTAGCCCTACCCCAGACCCTATAGTCCCAACTTTGTAGTGCAAGGGGATGTCAGGTATGTATATCTGGTATATTAATAGACTATTGCTACTGAAATAGAGATTGTCTTCACAGACATGGTGTGTGTGGGACATCACATCTGCTTTTCACATGTGCGCCATTGGCTACTGACAGACATCCTAAGAACATCATAGTACAGTACCGTTGCTAGCCCATAATGACCCTGTGGACTGCAGCAGAGATATTGGCCAATATATATGGACATTCTGACACACTCTGTACAGTCCAGAGGTATACACAGAACTCCTTAGTGCAAAACATGTGGGCCAAGCCTGACAATATGGATGTTAACAGCCATGTAGATGGGTATAACACATAATGACTTTTATACATTTGCCCCCATAGGTTATGCATTCACACACCCCTGTCTGTCCTGACACATATTAACCGCTGGTACAAGGGTGCCATGGCCACATATTACCTACTAGATATTGACATTCATCTGTACAGCATACCACTGCTCTGTCTGACATACATGACTGTTAAGGGAGGCCTGGCAGCAGTACATCTGGCAAGTATCTGGACATGACATTTCAGTGGGTAAGTACACTAAGCTGCTAGGCATGTAACAATGCACTGTGCAGGCTACAGGTAGACTGGCTCAACACTGGCCTACATCTCCTATGGGGGAATGCACATGTACCTGCATATATAGCAGGCTCTACATGCATGTCACAGCACAGGATAAGATACACCTGTGTGAAAGTGCATAACCACAACCAATATGAACACAGCCACAGCCACATATGGTACACTAGCATAATATTACAGTATATCGACTATCTGTTCAACACAATCCTCATATGTGCCACTCACAGACTAACCCTACATATACTGGGCCGCTACACAGTGTGGTCTGATGCCTGTCTGTGGTATGAGACATGTGTGTGTATGGCCCTACAAACATGTAAGCCAGTATGGTAACATACAGTGGAGCAGCATGTAACATCAGATAGGATGGGACCTAGAACAATGACATCTACCACAGTCTGTACACAGGCCAAAGTACATATTAACAATACACACTGTCGACAGTCACCAGACGTACACAAACATCAGTACTGTACAAACAACCACAGAATGTCCAGGTTATGTCATCAAATATAACCTCTACTGTACATAACATGTGTAGCGGTCTGATATCTCACTGGCTTGTCATCAGATATGATGACACTAATTATGGTATACAACACATATGCACCTCTTAATGCTTGACATATGTACAAAGGTAGACAGAGTTGTGGCTGGAAGCACATACACAGGGCCAATATTGACATGTTGCCGTGATAACCTCATACATTTACTGTTGTAACAGGGTTTGTTGCAACACATGTCCTATGAGGGATAAGAAGTCAGTAACTGTCACAACTTTCACTATCTACAGACTGCAATTCTCACACTATCTTCTGCAGTTCAGCGATAGATGCTCTGTGGGCAACACATGAAACCAAAGGCACCACACACTGCCCAGTCTGCAGATGACCCTACAGATGGAGTTACCTCATCAACATAGAACTGACATGGCAGGTATTAAAACATGTAGGGCAGCCATATCCCCACACACACCCTGTTAAACCAACATTACTCCAAATGCAGTATAGCAGCACTTACAGTCTATAGTCATATCAGGCACATCCCCCTCCTATGTGTTGCCCTGTTTCCACAGTGTATGTTGTTAGAGGTAAATTCCCAATCCATCTGAGATGCTGTTTGCCAAACAACAGATCTAGTTCCTGCTCACAGTGAATGAAAAGACCCAACATCAACATGATTTTCCTAGATATTGGAATGTGTTTCCATTCAACTGGCTTTGGGAATGTTACCACAGCTGTTCCACATGCAATCAGCTAGGGGAGGGCTGCAATTCATGCAGAGGCCATCAGCTAATCATGAGCATCACTTAAAATACACATGCTGCTGCCTAAGCAAAGCAGGTGTAGGTCTCCACATCCACCAGAGAGGGAGTGAGAGAGGCAGACAGAGGCAAGACAAGTCATGGAGGGGTGGGGAAGTAAAACTTAAGCATGTCTGTGTTGCACACCTACCAGCACAGGGTATCAAACCCCTGATGACCATGGAGTGCTATCACATTTCTATGCAGTTATTGGATGCGCCACATAGGTTACATGTTGTGGAGCCCTCAGAACATATATGTGATGGCGAGTGACATCTGCAACAGGAATATGGTAGCTACACGGTAGGTGTAGTACAAGTGCCTGTCCGCATGAACAGGTGCCAGCGTCAACACAGCCACATTCTCACAGGGATGCACACACATCGACACACTTGCCAGGGACAGGAATACAACCGATCACTAGTGAGATTGCCACAACACAGTACTGTGCAGATATCACATGCACCATAGGGGTCATGCAGAGGTTATATGGGAAAATGGTATGTGGAGGTGTCTGACATCAGACAGCATGCTTCAGTATGCCAGTGGAGGTTGTAGTGAGTGTGAATGTGAACATATGCATCATACAACACACACACACACACACACACACACACACACACACACACACACACACACACACACACACACACACACGGTGCCAGTACTGACATGCATGGGTGCATTGATTCACGGGTGTGTTGTGGTCACCTGTGCCAGACAGATATACAAGGCTAGGTGATGGGTACAACTTGGCATCAAGCCACATGACAATGGTCTCTATTTTGGCTCAGGGGTGTAGATTTTGGATTTGACCACACAGGTGGGTATTGTATTCACCATCCAGTCACCTGGGTGACTATTGTGTGTGGGCAATGTTGTGCATTGCTTGCCCTGTATGTGTTCCTGATTCCATGACATGGACGGTGTCTGGGATGTGCACACCTCCCACATGCATGTACAGTGTCATGTGGAATTGTACCTGAGATGTCTGGCCCTTGTTGTGTGCATAGATTATCATCAGATGTCCCAGTCCTGGCCTCATGTGGTGTGAACTGGTAAAGGACAGCAGGATTACCCTGCACCTACATTGATAGCATGCTAATGGCATTCCCTGGTGTCAGTAGCATCTGTCCATACAGAGCATGTTTTCAGGCATGGTATGTCCTTTGTGGATCACATTTGATAGCACCACAGGTGCTCCAGGTGTCCAGTGGGGAACATGGGGAAGGTGCACTGTCTGCATGTACGTGCCTATTGGACAGATGGACAGGGTGCCATGCCCTCTGTAGGCCACTGCAATCATTCCATAGTTACTATCAGTGGGCAATATGCAGTGTACTTCCAACATAGAGGCTGTTGCCTAGGCAAGTGTGTGTATGTATGAGGCATGGGTTGAGAGTGTTCTCTGGCTAATACTAGAGTTGCTAACTTAGTTTGCCTGGACTTGTTGTCACATGTATGGATATGGATCTGCACCCAGCCTCTTGGCTATTTCAAATATGTTATCCCTGTACAGTGGACATTGTGATGTATACTAGGGCCACCATATAAGAAATTTGCAAAACCGACTCCACATTGGGCCCAGTTGTTACACACTCACAACCACCTCCACACAGGATATGAGTTACAAACACAGACAGACAGACACACACACACACACACACACACACACACACATACACATGTCTTGTCTGGGATTAGAACTCCTACCTAACTATTTTATTACACTACAGCAATACACAGTTATAGTACGCACCATAGAGATTACTGGCGTACTGCTTCCCCAAAGGTGTATTTCACATTGGATAACATCAGCAGGATTGCCAAAGTAGGGAATTCAAATTGCAGTGAGTGTGGCTAGGCTAAAATGCACTGCTCCCTACACAGACATTGAAAGACACACAAGACATCCACAGCCATCATGTGTGGGTATAGAACCCTTAACCATGGTATATATCACACTACAGCATGAAACTGTTATAGGATGCACCACAGGGATTACTGGAGAACTCCTTCCCCAAAGGTGTATTTCACAGTGAATGACACCAGCATTATTGCCAAAGTAGAGCATTGGGATTGTAGTGAGTGTGGCTAGGCTAAAATGCACTGCTCCCCACACAGACATTGAAACACACACAAAACATCCACAACTGTCATGTGTGGGTATAGAAACCCTAACAGAGGTCTATATCACACTACAGCATGAAGCTGTTATAGGATGTACCACGATGATCACTGGAGAACTCCTTACCCAAAGATGTATTTCACAGTGAATGACATCAGAAGGATTGCCAAAGTAGGGCACTTGAAATGTACTGAGTGTGACTAGCCAAAAATGCATTGCTCTCTACGCAGACATTGAAACACACACATAACATCCAGAACTGCCATGAGTGGGAATAGAACTCTAACAGAGTTCTATATCACATTACAGCATTATGCAGGTATGGCACATGCTACAGAGATTACTGGGTTACATCCTTCCCAGAGGTGTATTTCTAGGTGGATGACAGCAGCAGCCTTGCCAAAGTATAGCATTAGAATTGTATGTAGTGTGACTACCCTAAAAAGCATTGCTTTCTACACAGACAGAGTCAGACAGACACATAAACACACACACACACACACACACACACACACACACACACACACACACACACACACTTGCCATGTCTGGGAATAGAACTCCTATCTAACTAATTTATCATACTACAGCAGTACATAGTTATGGCACATGCTATGGAGATTACTGGGCTACATTCTTCCCAGAGGTGTATTTCTAGGTGGGTGACATCAGCAGTTTTACCAAAGTATAGCATTCAAATTGTATGGAGTGTGACTACCCTAAAAAGCATTGCTCTCTACACAGAGTCAGACACATGCACACACACACACACACACACACACACACACACACACACACACACACACACACACACACACACACACACACACACACACACTTGCCATGTCTGAGATTAGAACTCCTACCTAATTTATCACAGTTATAGGACATGCTACAGAGATTATTGGGCTACAGCCTCTCTAGAGGTGTATTTCTAGGGGGATGACATCAGCAGCCTTGCCAAAGTAGAGCATACAAATTGTATGGAGTGTGACTACCCTAAAAAGCATTGCTCTACACAGACAGAGTCAGGCAGACACACACTCACAAACACACACACACTTGCCAAGTCTGGGATTAGAGCTCCTATCTAACTAATGTATCACACTACAATAGTACGTAGTTATGGCAAGCGCTATGGAGATGATTGGGCTACAACCTTCCCAGAGATGTATTTCTAGGTGGATGACATCAGCAGCCTTACCAAATTAGAGCATTTCAATTGTAGGGAGTGTGACTACCCTAAAAAGCATTGCTCACTACACAGACAAAGACACACACACACACACACACACACACACACACTTGCCGAGGCTGGGATTAGAACTCCTACCTAACTAGTTTTTCACACTACAGCAGTTATGGGACAGGCCATGGAGATCACTGGGCTACAACTCTCCCAAAGGTGTATTACACAGTGGATGACCTCAGCAGGCTTGTCATAGTAGGGCTATGGGGAGGGCAGTGTGTGTGTATGGACCATAACCCATTCATCTAGATGTTGACATGCCACATGCGGGCACACACAGGGTCATATTTCACAGGTATGTATATACAGCTGGTAGATACTTCCTTGTACAGTCATATTGCACAGCTAACACGTGCACCACATAGTCTGTAATGCTGACAGATACTGGTGGCTAGTATCTCCAGTGAGTGACATCTGAACCTCATGTGGTTGGGGCCCTTTGATTGTGTGCTGGGTGGGACAAGGCTGGATGGCTCCTTGTCACAGTCACCCTCTTCCGCACATCTACGTATGTCTACCTTTGGCTTATTATAGTGTGTTGTCCTTACATATATGTCTGTAATCCTATCCACTGTGTGTGCAAGGTATGAGTGGTGCATACCGATGAGTGTCTGTACTAACAACTGCGACTGCAGATATGTCTGGTCCACTGGTGCTACCAGACATAGCCTTCATGTATTTAAGTGTATGAGCATGCCCAGTATGACCTTTCCGTATGGTCTTGACTGACATTGCCTTCATTTCTCTAAGTGTGTGAGCATCCCCAGTATGCCCATCTGTATGTAATGTGTGGATCAAGTCCAGGTAGCTTGTACTACAGTGCTGACCTTTGTGTTGTACACCGACAGGTAGCATGCTGTTTCTGCAGGGTATCCATCGAGCATTTGGCCTTGACTGTTACTACATTTCTGCATAGGATGGGGGGGGCACACCTGTCTATTTCTGCATTTCTACACAGGATTGGGGGAGGCACATCTGACACTTGTACACATTTGCTATGACTGTACAGGTATGTCAAGTACTCCATTTCATTCTGTATTCTTACCTATCATGCTGACTAGAGCCATACCAGTGTACTACAGATTGTAGTTTTGGTTGCCCTACATATAATTCTGACTTCCTACCCTTCAGAGCTAACATCCCACTGCCTGACCTGCTGTAGTCTGTCTGTGTAGGCCCGGAGGGGAGGTTAACCATAGCCATCATTCAGGGGCCATAGCACAGGCTCTGTTTGGGTTTGTCTACACCTGCCTGCTGGCTGAGACTGTTGCTGGGTATGTGACCCCCCCCCCCAACTGGCATGTGTGAGTCATCTACCTTGTGGGTGTCCTAGTTTGAGGGTGGTGCTGCAGGGCTGCCTATGTTGGATGCACACAGTACATTCCCTACACATGGTTAAGCACAAGTAGTGTAATGTTTGGCATCCCTTTTACTGTATGTGAGAGCCAGAGAGAAGTGTTATTCCCTGGGTCCCTCCTGTGTCAGTGTATGTGCTATGCGTTGCCTCTTTGCCAAGGCCAGGGCATACTGGGCATGCCTCCTTCTGCCTACTGGGGCAGGCTCAGGTTGTTCCTCCTCCAAGTCATTCTGTGCCTGTGCTGGCCTTTGTAATGGCGGAGGCCTGTGTGGCCCTGCCCTGTGCTGTTCCTGTTGCAGCTGTTTCCGCAGGATCATATTGTGTAGCATAGCACATACAATGACAATTTGGATACATGTAGCTGGTGAGTACTTCAAGGCTCCACCCGATCTGTCCAGGCACTGGACCCATGACTTGAGCATCCCAAACACATGATCTACTATAATTCTGGTCTGGGCGTGTGCCTCATTATGGAGTTCTTGTTCGGGTGTGTGTGCATTTCTGATGGGTGTCATCAGCCACGGCTCCAGTGCATATCTAGCATCCCCCACTAGGTGACCGTCAGGGATGTCCCTATTGGCAAATCTCTGGTACAGCTTCATCAGATGCCAGATATGGGAATCATGATAGCTTCCAGGGCAGCCAGCACACACATTCACTATTATGCCCTGGGCATCACACACAATCTGGCAGTTGATGGAGGGGAAGCCCCTGGGGGTGATATAGACCCTACCCCGCTCACCGAGTGGTGCTTTGATGCATTTGTGCATGAAGTCTATCACACTCACTACCTCAGGGTATTCTGCTATTTGGTGGAACAGTTGCATATTGCTGGCCAACGCCTCACGGGTGTTGGGGAAATATACGTGCTCAACGACATGTGCTGACATGGCATCCAAGAACTGGAGGAGTACCCTGGACGCTGGTGTTTGTGAGATCCCCATCATATCCCCAGTTGGCCTTTGGAAGGTACCTGTAGCTAGTATTCTTAGGCCTACACATACCTTGTTATCCACTGGGATGGGTCCCCCTCTGTTAGTTCTGTGCGTCAGGCGTGGCAGACACAGCTCAACAATCTTCTGTAGGAGGTCCCTGTCCACCCTATAGTGCTCCACCATCTCCAGCTCATGTAGCCCCTGGTAGGTTACCCTGGGTCTGTACACTCTTCTCTGTCTCCTCACTGTGGGTTGGTCGACAGCATTCACATCCTCACCACCCTCAGCCTCTTCCACAAGTTGTTGTATGATAGCTATTGCAGCCCCTATTATTTTACTGTTGTGAGTGTTAAAAGTTCCCTGCTTGTTTACACCGGTGGTGTAGAGTGTGGGAAAGACCAGAGGGGAAGGTGTTTGCATAGTTTATAGTAGTGTTCTGGGCTGGGCTGGTCTGCTGCCTGTGTAATTGGCTGCTTCTGATACATTTCACCTGCCAGCTATGCTAGTTCACCTTGATTACCTTCCTACTGCTGTTTTCCCTTCCCATTGCCTTCCTGTTTAAGCCCAGGGGTACACTGCACAGAGTGCTCAAATGTGCACAGAGCTGCTATTTCCTGGTTTAACTTCTTTTTTTCTGCCTTTAAAACCCAGTGCGTGGCAGGCACACCCGCTTTGGTAATGTAAAGAGTGCTAGGCAGGTTTAGACACACCCCCTAGCTTAGATGTGCTACGCTAGGAGCAAACCCGAGCCACAGGGCTCCATTCTGCTTACAGTATGCCTGACACAAACCCCCATGATGTCACCTAACTCCTAGGCTTACACCAAGCTATTCCTACTCTTACACTGTTGGGACCTGGCTCACATGCAGGGGGAAAACTGGGATTCACTATCATTCCCCCCATTTGCATAAGATTGCCTGCTAATGCATAGTTACATGTCTCACACTGAGCATCCCCCCCTTAGCAACCACTACTCACTGGCCATGTTGTTTTCTGCCTGCCATTGACTTGCATGTCAGAATACTGATTTTATTTGGAATGCTTAATTTAGGTTTATTTTGTTATTTTCCCCCGATCCCGTTTGTGCACCGCTGCCCTATGCTTAAACAGCTGAGCTTGGCTAAAAAAAAAAATAAAAGTTGATTTTTATTTTTATTTCACTGTTTGCAATGCCAGTGGTCTTATAATTGGCCTTTGGCATGCTTATTACATGATATGCAGCCTTTATTTGGAGCTGTCACAGCTCCGTTTTGGATTTTGCAGAAATGTACTCGGTTACTAACCGAGTACATTTCTGCAGATTGCACTAGTCCTGCATGACCAGTTGCAAGTTTCCCTGGATTGCAAACTCCCCTCATTTGCATAGATTTCTCCTGCAGATGGAGTGATTTGCATACAGGAGCGTAGTCCGTGCAGGATTAGTGCAAAAGCGCTTGTGGACACCCCTGCAGGCTGTTCCTGGATTGCACAGCAGACATATTGCCTGCCAGAGCTCCTGCACCGATCTTGGCATGCCATGCAAGGTATAGAGAATCTGGGGGGGGTTACTTTTATATTGAAGTTGCAAGGCCGAGCCAACTGATATTTTTGGTTTGTGCATTATTAAATAAACCTTTGCTTTTATATCTGTTCTGCCTCCAGCATCTTCTTGTACTTTTAATTATTTATTCATTCATTTATTTGCAGTTTGTTAACTATGTAAATAGACTGGTCTGGCAATGCCTTCACCCAGAGTCACAGAAGACCAGAATAAGTACAATGTTGAGTTTGTAGGTATAAGGGGACATCTTATAGAAAACATGTAAGCAGAACAATTAAGGAAAACTATTTGTTTTATTTGTTGACTGGGTAAGTCCCAAAATTATCTCTTTTTACAGGACAGTGCAGTCATGGAAAGGTTGCGTTGTCACCTCACAGGAAGAGGTTTTCCAGTTCGATTCTTGGCTGGGGTGCCTTCTGTGCGGAGTCTGCATATCCTCACTGCATTCATGTGGGTTTCCTCTGGGTGTTTTGGTCTCCTCCCACATTGCAAAGACATGCATCTCTAACCATTTCTCCCTAGGCATCTGCTGAAAATTGGCTTTGTTCCAAGTCAGACTTTCTTGGTAAACAAATATTAAATAAATAAATAAGGAGAAGGTATTTATACTACTAGGAAAAATTTGTCCAAGGCATTCAGGAACTTCCCCCTAATCTTTTCAGTAGGTGCTATGGGATCTTTTAAGTCCATCTAAGCTACCACCAACTCAAGCAGATGTCTCATCTATGGACTGATAAGGATATTTACATATTTAAAGTGCACTTACATATTTATATATTTGCTTTTTCACATTATTACTACACATTTGTTCACCAGAGGTCAGATGGGTTGTATGTATAGTTAGGTGTTTGGCTATGTATTTTAACCTGTATCACAAAACGATTTACAATCATATTCTTTTTGAAGATACTCTTTTAGTTTGAATTTGTGCCCTGATTTCACTGGGAATGTCGTTGCAGGTAGCAGGGCTTAGTTTAAAGAAGGCATTTCCCCCTATTGTTGTTCTAAAATCCACTCTAGATAGTGAGATGCTATTATCCTGAGAGGCTCTACTGCCATAATTAGATTCTCTGAATGAGATTTTTTTTCAGTGGTGGGCAATGGCCTAGATTTATTAATTTGAAACTTAATGTACTTACAGAAAGGATTGCTCTGCACTGGGCAGGAATTCATTTATAACTTTGTAAATGATTGCAGTGGTGTAGTTGGGTGAACAGCTAGAAGTAAAAAAAAAAAAAAAATTGAAGATTTTCCTTTCAGCAGTTTTGGAGTTTATGGATGTTAAAACCACATTACAGGAACAGAAGAGGGAGGACATACTCAATTTTAGGTATAAGCACATTTTGGGAACATGTTGATCTGCCAAAGGGGTTAACAGGTTACAAATTCTATAGCAAAGTTTGAGTTATGTGATAGTTTTACTGAAAATTCTATCATTTATGATTTATCTGCATCTTTATCCATCTATCTGTCTATCATCATCTCATAAATAAACAATGCTAACATGAAAAAAAAGATTTGCAAATATGACTAATCTTTGTATCATTTGCAATGTTATGGCTGCTGGCAAGTAGTGCTTAAAGTTAATTCACACTGTATGAGTTTACCAGTAACCACATAGAGACTATTAAATCAGAGTAATGCAATCTGCCACACTTTTTCTAATAATGTGCAATGCTGAGACTGCCTGGAATCATACTTCTAATGGAATAATTTAGAATTGTGGGAGGTGACATTTTTTTCTATTTCCGAGCAGGTAGTTAATCAAAAACCGAGCATTTCTATTTGAAGGCATTCCCAGGTGGCAGGTCCTGTACTGGAAGTTAAAGGTTATAACTTGAGTACACTCAGTAAGGACTGAGTTTCACATTTTCCAGTGACATGAGTCTGAGAAAAATAAGGTTTAACATGTTAAAATAATCACATATACATAACTCATTATCACTGTTTCAAGTCCATCTGTTTTCTCCTTTCTTGCAAGTTTTGCAACTTGAATTCTTACTTGGATTTCTTCTTTATGAATGACAGACACACATACACACACACACACTCACACATGCATGCATGCACATATGACTAGCACCTTTTTTATGGATATATAATTTGACAGAGAATCAGAACCAATGTCTGTTATATCCCATGTTATTATTTATAAGGGACAAATTTAGTGCATAATGACGAAATGGTACAGATATGACACCTACAATGAATCACCGGCAGAAAACCACCAATTCATTTTGCAAATTTCCCTGCATGAATCTGTGCTTCAGACAATAGAACTGCTCTCTGTTAATTGGTTTTCACACTACCAATCAGCAATACTTCTTAGTAGCTTTCTTTTGTTTTGACTGCACTGTTTCACTATCTTTATATTGCTTGGTTACTCAAACTGCAACAGCTGTGGTTTCTGAGTAATAAAGCAAAATGTTACTTTGATGACAGCAAAAAGCACTGAATGAAATACAGTGCCTAATCATAAAATATAGCTTCTTCTTCTTTCAGCTTTTCCTGGTTAGGGATCGTCACAGCAGATCACCTGTCTGCTCATGATTGGCAGTAGAGTTTTACAGTGTTGACTTGCCAGCCTGGTGCCCAACCTTCCACAGAAGGCACACACATGCTTGCGCTCACACCTAGGGCCAATTTAGAGTGTCCAGTCCACCTACAACATGTCTTTGGGAGGAAACCCACGTGACCATAGGGAGGAGATGCAGACTCCACACAGAAGGCACCCCAGCCGAGGATCGAACTGGAGAACCTCTTGCTGTGAGGTGACAGTGCTAACCGCTGCACCACCGTGGCTGCCCCTAAATCATAAAATATAGCTAAGTTTGAAAAAAAAACAATGTTGTGTTCATACAGTCAAATGTGCTATGGCTTGTATTATACATGTAAGAAGTTTCTATATAAGTAAACAATGGCTTTCTTTTTTGTTGTAATTAAAATATGTACATGAAAGATATTTTTCATGTGTGATTTGAACAGAGAACTGCAAATATGATTGCATTTAACTACAGGCTAACCTAATAAATTATATTACCATAGTGAATCTGAAAGAGAGAACTAGAAGCATTAAAAATAACTCAGATTTTCAATTGACTGACCATGATAATTTGCATAATAGTTTTAAATTGCATCAGATCAAAAGAGTGAAACAGAAAATGAGGGAGATAACTGGAAATGCTGTGTCCCTGCATCTAGAACTTTTAAGCTAGAAACAAAGAAGAAAGTTAAGATGTGTGTGGGTTTAAATATGAATATGTGGGGTACATCCTGTTAATAAGTGGTATATTGTATGGGTTTAAACAAAGATATGTGGGGTACACCCTGTTCATAAGTGGTATATTGTATGGGTTTAAATATGGATATATGGGGTACACCCTGTTAATAAGCTGTATATTGTATGGGTTTAAATAAGGATATGTGGGGTATACCCATTAATAAGTGGTATATTGTATGGGTTTAAATAAGGATATGTGGGGTACACCCTGTTAATAGGTGGTATATTGTATGGGTTTAAATGAGGATATGTGGGGTACACCCTGTTTATAAGCAGTATATTGTATGGGTTTAAATTAGGATTTGTGGGGTACACCCTGTTCATAAGTGGTATATTGAATGTGTTTAAACAAGGATACATGGGGTACATCCTGTTAATAAATGGGATATTGTATGGGTTTAAATGGGAATATGTGGGGTACACCCTGTTAATAGGTGGTATATTGTATGGGTTTAAATGAGGATATGTGGGGTACACCCTGTTTATAAGCAGTATATTGTATGGGTTTAAATAAGGATATGTGGGGTACACCCTGTTCATAAGTAGTATATGGTATGAGTTTAAATAAGGATGTGCAGGGTACACCTTGTTAATAAGTGGGATATTGTATGGGTTTAAATAAGGATGTGTGGGGTACACCCTGTTCATAAGTGGTATATTGTATGGGTTTAAACAAGGATGTGTGGGGTACATCCTGTTCATAAGTGGGATATTGTATGGGTTTAAATAAGGATATGTGGGGTACATCCTGTTAATAAGTGGTATATTGTATGGGTTTAAACAAGGATATGTGGGGTACACCCTTTTAAGTGGCATATTGTATGGGTTTAAACAAGGATACATGGGGTACATCCTGTTAATAAGTGGGATATTGTATGGGTTTAAATAAGGATGTGTGGGGTACACCCTGTTAGTAAGTGGTAGTTGCTGTACTGTAAGTTTAGGGACAAGAGCAGCTTAGGTTCCTCGGTCCTACTATACAAGATGCTTTATTTATTACAAAGAACAGACTTGTACATGCCATTTAAGCATTTTCCCTGTTTCTTTTTTGTGGGGTGGGGTAATGGGATTCCTAGGCAGTGCACAGAACTACACACAATAGTGCAGGTAGTAGAACTGTGTGGGGAGAAGGTGATTGAGAAAGACAAGCAGCATGGCCACGCTATGGTATAAACAGCACAATATGGAAAGTATGGAGATGAATACATAATACTCACGAGGCTCCTGATGCAAATGAAGCAAAGCATTATGCAAATAACTGCATCAGTAATGACAAAATTATTCAGAAACATATAAAACAGGAATGCAATACTGTGGTGTATACCGATTTTAAGCACCAAACACTGCCACTGTATATGACCCCAAGCAACAAACATTATCAACCACTCTTGGAACCAGTGCCCATGATGTCCTATATCAAGAACCACCATGGCATCACAGAAGGTCCTGTCAGTGTCTTACCTACCACAACCTGACTGACCATCAGACTGTGGGCTACATCCTTTTGGATTGGGAGACTATATAACAGCTTATAGAACTGTGTGGCCCACAAGTTGAATTAAGAATAGACCATCTCAGTGGGCATTAAGATATGTGCAGTTTTAATCAACCTTAACATGGGGAGCTTTCAAGAACTATGAGATATACACAAGGAATATCAGAGGTGTCAGGTTTGTCAGGGGGTTGAGGGTGGCATAATGGTTAAGGTGTTTGCCTTCCAGACAGAAGGTGCAGTGTTTTATTCTCAGAAGGGATAATTATCTAGGCTTAAAATGGCCCACAAGGGCAATTAGCTTTGTACTAACCTATATCCTACACCAGTTCATTACCATTGCATTGTAATAAGTTGGGCAGCATACCCAGTTCTCAATGAGTGCTGAGGATGGAGTCTATCCATCCATAACTTTTAACATGTTTTTATATAATCACTAATTTGTTATAATTATTTAAAATTCAAATGTGTTTATTTTATTTTTGAATATTGTAAAATTATTGTTCTTAAAATGTTTTGCAATAATTTGGAGATTTCTTCCAAGGCCTCCACTAAAAATGGGCTTCTATCCAGTCAAACTTTCCCTGTAATCAAATGTCAATAAATAAATACATTAATTAATTAATTAATTCATTCATTCATTCATTCATTCATTCATCCATTCATTCATTAAATACATACATTTTGCACTTGGGTTCAGGGTGTCACTTCAGCTGTAACAATTTCAAGATCCACTGTTTATATTACTAATAAAACATTTGGTATAGCCTGCTTTCCCGAGGTCCTGGGAGGCATTGACTGTACACACATTGCTATCAAAGCTCTATCTGGTCCACAGTGTGTCAAATATATCATCAGGAAGGGCTTCCATTCCCTAAGCTGCCAAGTGGCACACAATTAGGAATCTTCTGTAATGAAGCTGCTCCCATGATTTACTGTATGTATATGGCACATATTTGATCTATGCCACTGGATAATGTTGAGGGACTTTCCACAGTGTAATTTGATTGGTAGATGCATATGTATGCTGTCAAAGAGACAAATATATAGACATATGCAACCAGGCAACTGGCCACATGTGATGGTGTCACTGTTGTGTGTTACATATGGTATCAGATATCGATGGGAGACATAGTTGACGACCCCTATCTGCAACCACCAGACCAAGCAGAAATGGAATATAACACTACAGACTCAGAAACATGTAATATGGTAGAATGCATATATTGTCAGTTGAAGGGACACTTTTACTGCCTTGATGTTCCAGTGAGACACTTTAATATCCCTCAGAGACCTGCAGCCAAATCATTGTCATGTATGACATGCTAAAATGGCACGGTACAGCAGAAACAGTTACAGTAGCAGGGAAACATTCTGGAAAGGGACACAGTAGTTGTAAGAGCAAACAAGAAGCATAGCAAATAGAGAATGAACAGGCAGCTGTCATATCACATGCATGGTAGAGGCAGGTGCAAGACATTGCAACACTGACAAGAGGTGACCTCTGGTCCACCACTATGAGTAAAACTAAAGACAACAAAGAATAAAGTAATATAAGCATTATCAGTCCCATGCTATGCAAGGCAGTGCATGGTTAGCTCACACTGTTCATCAGATGTAACCGTATCCACACAGATTAGTGGATGTATAAGGTGCAGTAATCAGCACTGAGGGATACAGTGACAGATGATATCAACATTATCATATGAGCCAGATTCATAGGAGGTAGATGTGCAGCCAATCAGCACTGAAGGAAACAGCGACAGATGATATCGACATTATCATATGAGCCAGATTCATAGGAGGTAGATTTGCAGACAATCAGCAGTGAGGGATACAGTGACAGATGATAGCAACATTATCATATGAGCCAGATTCATAGGAAGTAGATGTGCAGCCAATCAGCACTGATGGATACAGTGACAGATGATATCAACTTTATCATATGGGCTAGATTCATAGGAGGTAGATGTGCAGCCAATCAGCACTGAGGGATACAGCGACAGATGATATCAACATTATCATATGAGCCAGATTCATAGGAGGTAGATTTGCAGACAATTAGCAGTGAGGGATACAGCGACAGATGATATCAACATTATCATATGAGCCAGATTCATAGGAAGTAGATGTGCAGCCAATCAGCACTGAGGGATACAGTGACAGAGGATATCAACATTATCATATGAGCCAGATTCAATAGGAGGTAGATGTGTAGAAAATCAGCACTGACGGATACAGTGACAGAGGATATCAACATTACCATATGAGCCAGATTCATAGGAGGTAGATGTGCAGCCAGTCAGCACTGAGTGATACAGTGACAGAGGATATCAACATTATCTTATGAGCCAGATTTATAGGAGGTAGATGTGCAGCCATTCAGCCCTGAGGAATACAGCGACAGATGATATCGACATTATCATATGAGCCAGATTCATAGGAGGTAGATGTGGCAGCCACAAAGCCTGATGGCAGATTAGAGCAGTCAGTGATCACATCCCCCAGCAGCAGGATGGAGCTCCCACATCACAAATGTTGGCAATGTTCCCTGAAGTGGCCTATGGTCCTGGGCCTGGATGCAATTCAGGACAGGGATGATACCAGACTATGGGACCATATATACAGTGGATATAAAAAGTTTACACACCCCTGTTAAAATGCCAGGTTTTTGTGATATAAAAAATGAGATCACAATAAATCATTAGAAAACCTTTCCCACCTTTAATGTGACCTGTAACCTGTACAATTCAAATGAAAAACAAACACATATGTTAGGGGAAAAATATAAAAAATAAAAAATGTATAATACACTGGTTGCATAAGTGTGCACACTCTTAAACTAATACCTTGTTGTGTGTGCACACCCTTAAACTAATACTTTGTTGAAGTACCTTTTGATTTAATTACAGCATTCAGTCTTCTTAGGTAGACATCTGCCATCAATTAAAGAGACTGGTTTGGAGCACTTTTGCAAGGAAGAGTTGGCAAATATTACCAAGTCAAGATGTGCCATACTGATGGATTCCTACCCAGGAAGACTGAATGTTGTAATTAAATCAAAAGCTGCTTCAAGAAAGTATTAGTTTTAGAGTGTGCACACTTAAAGTATTAGTTTAAGGGTGTGCACACTTATGCAACCAGAGTATTGTACGTTTTTTATGTTTTTTCTTAACATATTTGTTTGTTTTCAATTGAATTGTACAAATTATAGGTCACATTAAAGGTGGGAAATGTTTTGAAATGATTTATTGTGGTCTCATTTTTATATCACAAAATCCTGGCATTTTAACGGGTGTGCAAACTTTTGATATCCACTGTATCTACCCTGACAGGAATATCCCATATCAGAAGCCAAAAGACGTATGACATCCATGACCAGACAGATGGCTTGATGCTCCATCTGCCAATATGGTATACCAAAAAATAGAATTATGGGAGCAACATCATGTGACCTGGGGATGCGTCCCAGGTTAGAAGTTTGGGGAACATTGTTATCTATTAACCTAAGACTGGACACACCCAGGAGTATTAGGTCTCTGTGTCTAGATCCAACAGGTGTGCTGTCGCACAAACACTCTGTCATCCGAGTATGATCAGAATGTCAACAGCTATGACAGCATGGCCTGGAATGGAAGACCAGAGATGAAAACAGCATGCCTCATGGAAGAACCAATGGATGGAATGTTAACCACCACCTGTCCTTATACACAATGAACTATGCAGGTACTGCACGTCATCATGAAGTGCATGCTACACTGTCTGCTCCCTTTCTCTATACTCCATGTCACTGTGCAAGTGCTACACATCATAACTGAGACCCTACAGTAGATTCTGCTCCATATTCTTATATCCCATGCTACTGTGCAGGTGCTGGACATCTTAGTGCATTTCATGCAGCATTGCCTGCTCCCAAGTCATATACTCCATGCCATTGTGCAGGTGCTGCAGATCCTCATACAGTCCATACAACACCTGCCTGTTCCCTGTCCTTATACTCAATGTTACTATGCAGGTGCTGCACAGACTCCTACACACAATGCAATACTGTGTGCTGCCTCTCCTTGTATTCCATGTCATTATGCAAGTGATGCTCATCATAATGCAGTCCATTTGCTCCTTGCCACTATTTTCCATGTCACTGTGCAGGTACTGCAAATTATCATGCAGTACATGCAGCACCATCTGCTCACTGGCCTATGCTCCATATCACTGCACATGTTCAGCACATTATCATACAGACCATGCAGTACAGTCTGTTTCCTCCCCCCTATTCCATGTCACTATGCAGGTGCTGCACATCATCTTACACACAATGCAACAAGTCTTCTCTTGTCTCCAATACTCCATGTCACTATCCACATGCTGCACATCATCATCATGCAATGCATCCATCATTGTCTGCTGCCTGTCCCTATATTCTATGTCACAGTGAGCAGCTGCACATCATCATGTAATCCACACAATTTTCTTTACTCCCTCTCCCAATACTCCATGTCATTATACAAATGGTCCACATCATCACACATTCCATGCAACACAATCTGCTCCCTGTCCAAATACCCCATATCACTGAGCATGTGCTATGCATTATCATGCAGTCCTTGCAGCACTATCTGCTTCTTGCCCCTGTAGCCCATGTCAGCATACAGGTGATGCACATCATCATGCAGTCCATGCAGCATTATCTGGTCCCTGCCTCTCTGCTCATTGGCATTGTGCAAGTGCTGCACATAATCATGCAGTCCATGCAACATTCTTTGCTCCATGCTTTTATACTCCATAACACTGCAGATGTTGCACATCATCATGCAGTCCATTCAGCATTATCTGCTCCATGTCCCTATAATCCATGCTACTGTACAGGTGTTGCAACTCTTTATGCAGTTGATGCAACACTGTATACTCAGTGTCATTGCACAGGTGCTGCACATCATCTTACACAGTGCAACTCTATCTTCTACCTGCTCCTATACTCTATGTCACATTGCAGGTGCTGCACATCATTCTACACATTATTGTACATTGTCTGCTTCTTGTCCCTATAATCCGTGTCACTATGTAGGTGCTGCACACCATCCTACAGACCATGCAGCACTGCCTGCTCCCTGTCCCTGTACTCCATGTCACTATGCAGGTGTTGCACATCATCCTACACAATGTTGCATAGTCTGGTCCCTGTCCCTATACTGCATGTCACTATGCTGGTGCTGCACACAATTCTACACACAATGCAGAACTGTCTGCTCCCTGTTCCTATACTCCATGTCACTGTGCAGCTGCTGCACATCATCCTACATAATGCAGCACAGTCTGCTCACTGGCCCTATACTCCATGTCACTGTGCAGGTGCTTCACATTATCCTACACAATGCAACATTGTACATTGTCTGCTTTTTGTTCCTATACTCCATGTCACTATGCAGGTGCTGCACACCATCCTACAGACCATGCAGCACTGCATGCTCCCTGTCCCCTGTACTCCATGTCACTATGCAGGTGCTGCACACCATCCTACAGACCATGCAGCACTGCATGCTCCCTGTCCCCTGTACTCCATGTCACTATGCAGGTGTTGCACATCATCCTACACAATGCAGCAGAGTCTGATCCCTGTCCCTATACTGCATGTCACTATGCTGGTGCTGCACACAATTCTACATAGAATGCAGCACTGTCTTCTCCCTGTCCCTATACTCCATGTGACTGTGCAGGTACTGCACATCATCCTACACAATGCAATATTGACTGTTCCCTGTCCCTATACCCCTTGTCACTATGCATGTGCTGCACACCATCCTACATACAGACCATGCAGAACCGTCTGCTCCCTGGCCCTATACTCCATGTCACTATGCAGGTGCTGCACACCATCCTCTGGACCATGCAGCACTGTCTGCTCTCTGTACCTATAATCTATATCACTGTACAAGTACTGCACATCATCCTTCACAGAATGCAATACTGCCTGCTCTCTGCCCATTTACTCCATGTCACTGTACAAATGATGCACATCATCATGAAGGCCATGCAGCACAGTTTGCTCCTGTCTCTATACTTCATGTTACTTTGCAGGTGCTGTATATCATCATGCAGTCCATTTGCTTCCTGTCTTTGTACTTCATGTCACTCTGCAGGTGTTGCAAATTATTATGCAGTCCATGCAACATTGTCTGCCACCTGCATATATAGACCATGTCATTTTGCAGATGCTGCATATAACTATGCACTCCATGCAGTACTATCTGCTGCCTGCCCCTATACTCTATGTCACTGTGAAAGTGCTACACATCATCCTCCATACAATGCACCATTCTCTGCTCCCTATGCTCATATTAGGTGTCACTGTGTATGTACTGCACATCATGATGCAGTCCATCCAGTACCATCTGCTCCCCCTTCCAATACTCCTTGCCATTATGCAGGCATTGCACGCCAACCCATGCAGCTCTGCCTGGTCACTATCCCTATACTCCATATCTCTATATGTGATTCATATCATCATGCAGCCCATGCAAGATTATCTGTTACATACCCCTATCTCCATGTAATGCTTCAGCTGATTCACAACATCATGCAAGTCATGCATCACGGTGTAATTCTTGTCTTTATACTCCATGTTACTGTGCAGATGCTGCATATCATCATGCAATCTATTCAGCACCATCTTCTCCCTGTCACTTTACTTCATGTCACTGGACAGGCAAGCCACATGATCATGCAGTCCATGCAGCATTGTCTGCTCCATGCCTCTGTACTCCATGTCACTATAAAGGTGAGGCACAAGATCATGCAGTCAATGTAGCACTGTATGCAACCCTCTCCTATACACCATGTCACTGTGCAGGTGCTGCATTTTACCATGCAGTACATGCAACATGGCCTGCTCCCTGCCCCTGTAGTACATATCATGGTGCTGATGTTGCACACCTTCATGTAGTCCAGTCAGCACTGTCTGATGCCTGTTCCTGTACTATATGTCACTCTGCAGGTATTACCCAACATTAAGCAGTCCATGCAATGCCATCTTCTCCCTGTCCCTATATTCCATGGCATGGTACAGGTGCTGCACAGCATTATAGAGTCCACACAGCACTGTCAGATCCTATTAGTATGCTTCATGTCACTGTACAGGTGATACACATCATCAAGCAACTCACACAGCAGTTTTATGCTCTCTGTCCTCCTATTCAGTGTCACTGTGCTGCAAAGCATCATGCAGTCCATGCAACACCATCTGCTCCCTGTCTCTATACTCAATGTCACTTTTGAGTTTCTGTACATCACCATGCAGTCTGCACAGCATGATTTGCTCCCTGTTTCCATATACTATGTCACCGTGTAGATGCTGCACATAATCACGCAGTCCATGCCGCAGTGTATGCTCCCTGTCCTTCTACTCCTTGTCACTGTGCCGGTGCTGCACATTATCCTACTTAGTGCACCATTGTCAGCTCCCTGTCCATACACTCCATGTCACTGCACTGGTACTGCACCTCATTCTACACACAATGTGGCACTGTCTGCTCCCTGTCCATATACTCCATGTCACTGTGCAGGTGCTGCACATCATAATGACCTCCATTTTGCACTCTCTGCCTCTGTCCCTATATGCCATGTCACGCTGCAGGTGCTGCACATTATCATGCAACCTGTGTAGCACTGTCTACTCCCTTCACCTATACTCCAGGTCACTGAACCAGTAATGCAAATCATAGTGCAGTCCATGCAGCATTTCAGGCTGCTTATCCCTATACTCCATGTCATTGTCAAAATGCTGCACATCATCATCATACAATTTATTCAGTATTAGCTGCTCCCTGCTCCTATACTCCATATCACTGTAAAGTAAGTCACATCATGATGCAGTCTATGTAGCATTTTCTGCTTCCCTGTCTTGGACTCCATATAATTTTGTAGGACCTGCAAATCATAGTGCAGTCCATACAGTATTGTCTGCTCCCTTTCGTATAATCCTTGTCACAAGTGCTGTACATCAGCATGCAATCCATGTATCACCATCATCTCATTCTCCCTTTCCCCCACGTCATTCTGTAGATGATGCACATCATCAGGCAGTCCTTGCAGCATGACCTGCCCCCTGCCTGTATAGTCCATGTCACTGTGCATGATCTGCACATCATCATCATGCATTCTGCACAGCAATATATTCTCTCTGTCCCTACACTATATGCCATTGTGCAGACATTGCACACCATCATGCAGACCATGCAGCCCTTCCTGCTCCCTGAACCTATACTCCATGCCACTGTCAATGTGCTACACATCATCCTACATACAATGTACCATTGTCTTTTCTCTGTGTTCATACTCAGTGTCACTGTGTATGTGCTGCATCATGATGCAGTACATGAAGCACCATCTGCTCCCTCTCCCGATACTCCTTGTCATTGTGAAGGCATTGCACACCATCATGCAGTCCATGCATTCCTGTCTGGTCACTGTCTCTATACTCCACATGCCTGTACAGGTGATTCATATTATCATGCAGCCCATGCAGCATCATCTCCTCCCAACCCATATCTCGATGTAATACTTCAGGTGCTGCACATCATCATGCAGTCCATGCAGCACCATCTGCTCCCTGTCACATTACTTCATCTCACTGGACATGCAATGCACATAATCATGCAGTCCATGCAGCATTGTCTGCATTATGCCCCTGTACTCCAAGTCACTATAAAGGTGAAGCACAGATCATGCAGTCAATGCAGCATTGTCTCACCCTTCACCTTTACAACATGTCACTGTGCAGGTGCTCCACTTTACCGTGCAGTTCATGCAGCCTAGCCTGTTCCATAGTAGTACATGCCATGGTGCTGGTGTTCCACATCTTCATGTAGTCCAATCAGCACCATGTAGTCCCTGTCCCTATATTAAATGTCACTCTGAGGTACTGCTCATCATTATACTGCTCATCATTATATAGTCCATGCAGCACCATCTGCTCACTGTTCCTATATTCCAGTCACTGTACAGGTTGCATATCATCGTCATTATCATCATACAGTCCATGCAGGAGTATCTGTACCCTTCTGCTATACAACATGTCACTGTGCAGATGCTGCACATCATGATGTGGTCCATACAACATCATCTGCTCTGTGTTCCTATATCCATGTCACTGTATAGGTGTTCCACATCATCATACAGTCCATGCAGCAATGTTGGAACCCATTACTACACTCCATTTCACTGTACAGGTGATACACATCATCAAGCAACTCATGCAGCATGTTTGCTGCCTGCCCTCATATTCAGTGTCACTGTGCTCCAAATCACCATGCAGTCTATGCAACGTCATCTGCTCCCTGTCTCTATGCTCAATGTCACTGTCGAGTTTCTGCACATCATCATGCAGCATGATCTGGTCCTTTTTTGTATACTCCATGTCAGTGTGCAGCTGATGCACATCATAATACAGTCTACTGAGCACTTTATACTCCTGTCCTTATAATCTATCTCACTGTATAGGAGGCTGGCATAATAATGTATTCCATGCAGTGTACTGTCTGTTCCCCTTCCCTATATGCTATGTCACTGTGAAGATGGATTGGTCTGCCTGTTCCTGTCTTGTGGGATTTCACAAATGGAGACACTCAGCTCAGGGGGGGTAGGAGTGGCAGTACCCATGTTGTAAATGGGCAATGGCATACTGACCCCTGAGGTCATTTTCTTTCTTAATGGAGCCAGCTGCAGCCAACAGTGACTCTGCCACTGGAGAAGAGTCCGATCTCTTGGCTGGTATGCTGTCTTCCATCTGTTCAGACATATCTACCTAGGTCATCATCAATGGATGTTTATGTTGCCACATGCAATGCAGCATCAATGTCCACCACTCCAGTACAGATTCTGAAATGTTTTGGACCCCAGGCAGAGATACCATTAACTTCTCCTTGTCTGTCAGTTATGACTCTGCCAGTGGACCACTGACCCTCTTTTTCTGAGCCAAGTAAGTAGTCTTATTGCATGCCTGTGCAAACATGTCGATGACTCTTCTTCAGACCTGCTCATAGATCTGGTTTTGGTGATCAACAGCGTTGATGCTTTCTTTATTTACTTATTTATTTGCATTTTGTTGACTTCATTAGTCCAACTAGACCAGTGGTCTCTTTTCATACAGGCTAATGGAAATTTGGCCAGGGCATCTAAGAATGTCCCCTATTATTTTTGATAAGTGCTGTGAGATCTTTTACATCCTCTTGAGTTACAACCAACTCAGGTAGGTGAGGTCTCAAGTCAACATCTAATAAGAAGGATGATACTGTATAAGGTCCTGCTAGACAACCGTGCACACACACAAATACGCACTGAAGGCATGATCAGATTTCTCATGTGAAAGCATCCACAAACCATGATCATGGAAGACCTGCAACAGGATTTCATCATACCCCTCAACCTCTTAGCATAAGAAATCTGGAGAAAGCCTGCCTTGATGGGGGTACAAAATCCTCAAAACAGGGAAAGATTCTAAGTATTGCTCTTATAATGCTAGAAAGTTGCTAGAATAACAGGGTATGTATTAAAATGTTTTTTTCAATTTATTTATTTATTTATTTATTTATTTAACATTTGTTGACCGGGAATGTCCGACTAGGTTCCACAGAGCCTGTTTTCAGCGGAGGCCCGGGGAGAAATGCTCCAGATGCATGTCTTTGGAAAAAAGGCTATAAAGTCTGAAACTCAAATGTACAAACATTATTTACTAATTTCATTCTTCAGATCATCTCAGTGATTTGCAGGTAAACCAAAAATTTTATGAGGAACAGACTGAAATTTTGAGTCAAAAATCTGGACCTTCTGCAAAAATCTGGGCAGTTGAGATGTATGTATGTCATTCTCTCTGCCTGAGAGAATTTACTCACTCATACACATGATCCTCAGCCTAAATAAGGACTGTGCTACCTGCACAAAACACAAGGAAACTAACCACGAAATCTTTTTTTTTATTTTTAACACCTTTATTAAGTTGTCACTTAAAACACAGGCAAACATGCATTTATATAAAACATATTAACTTGTTACATAATGACACATATGTTCTTTTGCACAACTATCATCAAACATTGCATAAATTGCTCAATTCCTACCTTCCCTTAAATCTCATTTCTCCTCCAAAACATTATTGTCCATGTACTGGCCAACTTACATGCATGCATGTGCATGTGGCATATGCTTGTGAGAAGGGACAAGTCGACCAGATTTGTACTTGTCCATGAGATGCTTGTGAGTGTGTGTGTGTGTGTGAGTGTGTTCATATGTTCATAGGTGTGTACTAGGCTATTGGCCCTGGAGCCTTTACAAGCCTAGCTTATAGAAGTGCTCTGACATATTGCAGCCCAACATTAGTTCTCAGTGTTTGCATCAAGTAGATCCACTGGAGTGATTCCCCACGGTGAACTTTCTATTTCTATTTCTATATCTATTTTCTATTTCCCATCCACTCATCAAGATTTATCTTGAAGATGGTCAGTGAGGTGCTCTGCTTGACATGTATGGGAAGTGTATTCCAGAGTATGGGCAGTCTCTGAGTTATGAACTTGTCCCTCCAGCATGTTCTGTTGATTGTGGTAATGAGGGTGAGATCTCTGGAGCATGTGGTGCAGAGGGATTGGGATTTCTTTAGATGTAGCATTTCTAAAAGTGCTGGGTCAGACATGGCTTTGTAAGTCAAACAGAGATATGACACAGAATAGCTGGAGTTTTTCAACTCTGTCCATGTAGGACACGTGTTTAAAGCCTAGGATCCTCTTTGTGAGGTACTTTTGTAGCCTTTCCAGCTGTTGCATGTGTCTAGTGTGGTACATCCCAAATGGGGCATTATACTCAATGATTGGCCTAATAAGGGAAGAGTAGAGAGAGATGATAACCTCTTTCCTCCTGGATGCAAAGCCCTTGGTAATGAGATGTGCCACATAGAAGGACTGACCACAGTGGTAATGTGGTGGTCAAAGGAGAGGTTGCTGTCAACCTGTGTCCATAGATCTCTTATAATGCCTTCAGTGTTCAGTGGGCTCCCATTGATGTGGTAATTAGTGAGAACTGAGTTTTTCCCAAAGGGGATGATGATGCATTTTTGGCATTAAGTTTAAGGCCATCGTTTCGACACCAGTCATTGGTCTCAGTGAGGCCTTTCTGTAGGATGTCTACATCACTTGGGGAGCTAATAATGGCTCCCAGCTTGCAGTCATCTTCAAACTTGGTCAGCCAGACTCTCTATGTTGGACTATACTTCTGAGAAGTAGATGCCAAACAGGAGATTATTCAGGACCGATCCCTGTGGGACTCCACTCATGTCTAGTGGGTAGTCTTACTTGGAATCCGCTACTTTTACACTGTGTGTTCTATCTGTGAGCCAATTTGGAACCCACCTAGTGATATAGGGGTTGATGCCTAGTTTGGTGAGTTTATCAATAATTCCTGAGTGGGGAATGGTATCAAAGGCCTTGGCCAGATTGAGGTAGGCTGTATGAACTGCCTTGCCCTCATCCACAGCTCTGGTGACTGACTCAAAGAAGTCAGCTAGGTTGAGCAGCCATGATCTATCTTTCACAAAAACAAATTGCATGGGATCTAGAGTTTGTAGATTCCCTATATCCTTGTTAATTAGGTCCATGATGATGCACTCCATAGCCTTACATATCAGACTCATCAGGCTAATGATGCAATAATTCACAGGGCCTGTAGTCACCACCCCTTTATGGAGAGGGATGACTATAGCAGTGCACCATTTGGTAGAGACAAAACCTGAGGTGAGGATGTGATTGAACAGGGCACACAGATGTGGTGCCAGTTTACTTTGTAGTTCATGTAGAACATATCCAGGGATATTGTCAGGTCCAATTGAAGCTGTATTCTTGGCCTTGGACAATGCAGCTTTAACCTGTGCTGCAGTAATACTGGGTGGCTGGCATTCCTCTGGTATTATGATTGTTCCTTTAGGGGGGAGAAAGGGGTAAAGTTGGCACTGAATCTGTCAGTCAGTATGTTGACAATATCGGTTGGCTCAGTATAGGAGGTACCATTGTGCAGTAACTCAGAGGTTCTTGATATAATTATAGAATACTTTTTGGTTGTTTTTAGTGTTGCCACAATTCTGCCTTCATAGCTGGCTTTAGAGATTTTGATGAGGGATCTCAACTTTTTGTTGAGGCTAATAAGGGAGTTTTCCCAGTCTTGGGACTTCATCTTTTTCTGCAACAGTTTCTTCCTTCTATTGTAGAGTTTATTAATGGCAGGGGACCGTCAGATTGGCTTCTTTTTTTTGGAGGATAGCATCTTGGTTCTGTTGAGTATGGCTAGTTCCATGCATTTATGTACGTTTTTGTACAGTGCATTGGTGTATGATTTTGCAGTCATGTATCTATTTTCCATTGACATGGGTGCCGTGAAGTTAGCCACCTCTGTTTTTAGGAGCCCAAAGTCAGCTTTGGAGAAGTTTTTCATGGGGGTTACCTTTGCGGGGGGTGTGGGTGAGATGTGGATTTCCATGGTGATTAGTTTGTGGTTGGATCTAACCAGGGAGGTATTGACTATTGGTGTATAGCAATGGTTGCCCATGTTACTAATAACCAGGTCAAGTATATTGCTTCATCTAGTGGGGGTAAAAATGAGCTGGTCCAGGGCATTGGAATTGATGAATTCCAGGAAGCATTGGGCCATTGTATTGGTGCATGAGAAGTTTTCCTAGTTGATGGAGTGGTAGTTGATGTCATCTAGTATGAGAGTGTTGGGTTGGATCCTAATAATCTCCAGGGTGCTTAGAAACATGGCATGAGAGTCTTGGGACATGGTTAGGGACCTATTGTAGGATATGACCTGAATCGCCATCTTACCCAATGTTAGTTGTACCTGAAGTATCTCAGATGTGCTATACTAGGCTACTAGTCTGGAGGTGTAAATATGCTTTATGAATATGGAGACTCCACCACCTTTGGAGCTAAGGTCCTTGTTTTGGGGCTGAAAGATGTGGAATTAGTTATAGCCTGGTAGTGCAGGGGTGCTTTCTGTTGCTATAAATCAGATCTCCGTTACAGCACAAATGTCGATGTTCTCCATTTTGAGGAGTGCTTCGAGCAAGTGCATCTTGTGATTTAGACTTCTAGCATTAAGAAGCATGGCTCTCAGATTGCATTAATTTATAGCTGTTATGGTGGTAATTTCATTATTGAAACATTGCCTAAAAAAAGCACTGTAGGGGTGGCAAGAGCCTTAGCCAGTAATCGGAAACCCAGGGGTGACAGATGCAGGCCATCTCTGGCAAAGTATCTAGTTCTGTCAATCATGTCATCCCAAGCAGACAGATACTGGATTCCCTTAGAATTACACCAGAAACTTAGCTAATTGTTGAAGTCAATCATTTTCTGCTTGTACTGTGATATCATTCTGAGTGATGGTAGGATGCTGCTCAGGGCTTGGGTCATACCTGCCTGGGCACATAATCAAGAGCTCCTCCATGTCTCTTTTCATGTAGTCCAGGAAGGTGCATCTCAGGTTATTCACACCCACATGGACAGTGACAGAGTCGTACTTGTACTTGTTGTGGAGTGACCTGAATGCGTGTGTTATGTATCAGATGCTGACACCTGATAGACAGCTGACTGTTACCTTCTCCTTATTCAACCTAGTGAGTGGGACATCGGTATCCCTCACTATTGAGTCACCTATAATTAGTGTATTGGGCAAGCTGTTTTGCTTTAGGGACTTAGGTTGAGGGGCACACTGTGTAGGTGAGCTATGTGTCTTGTGGTTTGTGCTGTGTTGTGGTGGTCGAGTGTGCTTCTGCCTTGGAGGTCTCTGATGTTTGGGAAGATTTCTGTTGAGAGCCTCTGACAAAAGTGGGTGTGTGGTTTGTTTTTTTATGTGAGAGCTGTGATGGTGGGTGTTCTGGATGTCTATGTGTTGCATGTTACAGGGGCACAGGAAAATAATTTTCTTGGCTGGCGAAAGCCCGGGTACCATTTTGGCAAGGCATGTATAGGCCCTAGGGCCAATAGACTAATACCTACCTATGAACCTATGTGGTGTGGTGCAGGTGCTGACCTTCTCCTCTTGACCAGCTATTCCGGTCTTGGCCTGAGATTGCATGGATTTTAATTTGGATATATAAGTGCATCTTTCACAAGTCTGAGTGTTGGGAGATAAGAAGAGAGGGTTGTCTGTGTACATGAGGCAGTTGCTACACTGCCTCAGAATGCCCAAGTTCACCAGGTTAGTAGGAGAAAGCACAGGGAACTGACCTTTAGACATGCCAGGAGGGATGGTCATTATTATGAAGTTCTGGAGTTGTTTCCTTATATATTACTTTTACAGGAAAAATGTCACTCAAGGTGTCTGAGTCTGTACAGAGCACTGCCAAACACTTGAGGGGAAACTAATACATAGACCCTGAAAATTTAAGGATGAAGTATTTTGGCAGATATTCTGAAGTTAGGAAGAAATCAAGCAGTACTTACTGAAAAAGAAAGAATTAGATTGTCAAGAATGATGAAAAGAGGGGAGTCGCATGAATGGCTACTGCCTGGCTACTACTAATGCTGGTCTCAGCACAGCTTCAATCTATTGGGATACAATACTTCTTTGCTTCTTCTCTCACCAGAAGCAAACTGTTAGCACCAATCCCAAGAAGAGAAGCAGTCCACGGCCTCTTTGATGATCCACAGTCTTGTTCCAGATGTTGCAAGGGTCTGCAGGCTTGTAGCCTTTTTCTGGTAGATGCCTCGATTAGCAACCAGACCAATCAGGTACAGCAAGCACAGACACTCACTCTCCAACCAGAAAGAGTCAGGAATCAATGCACTCTGCTCCTACTCTCACCAGGATCAGAATATAAGCATAGATTCTAAGCTGTCACCTATAAAGCAGTTATTAAGCTTTCTGGTGATCAGCAGTCTCCAGGAAATAATGTAACTGCACTCCTTCTCTCACCAGGATAAAACAGAAGCACTAATTCCAAGATGACTACTGAGAGGCAGAATGTGGGCTCTCCGCTAACTGGTGGTCTTGCAATAGATGCTTAAAGGTAAGATGAAAATTGTGTGTGTATTGCGGAATATAGAAAGGAACATACTTTCTTACCTACGGCATAGTAACAGCTTATTAATCTTTCCTAAATAGGTGTAAATCATAACAGTTTTTTTTTGTGTGTTTCCAGTTTAAAAGTTATTTTTCATGAACAAACACCATTAACTTCCTTATATAAAGCATTGCCGTTCTCTATATCTAAGCATAAAGCATCAAGATCAAATTTTCACAGCTACTTCAACAGTTTCCTGTCAAAAATGGCCCCTTCCCACTCTCTGACCATCTATAATTTCTTCATAGGAAATGTGATTCCAAAACCTTATCCCAGTTTTTCCGCTATGGGAAGTCTACCTTCAACCTTGACATCTCATCTAATAATACAGACGGGTCTACTTTTCACACTCAGCTAATCGAAGGAAGGACACTGAGGAAACTCAGAGCTATAATATATAACATTAGGTATCCTGTTTTTTGTTTATTTTGTTCTTTATTTCTTTGTTATTTATAGCACTTTGTGTACTGTGTATTTTTCTAGCTAGTTTCACTGTGTGTGAGGTATTAACTGGAAATTGTCCACTTTTATTAATTATCTGTTGGGTTGTTTGTTTCTGATAACTTGTTGCAGTTAAACTCTTTTTTCTAAAGGCTCCTTTAGCTGTTTAAAACTTTCATTTAAAGGCTCACTGCTGCTTTTCAGCTGTGAGAAACATTTCTGCAGTTTGTTCTAAGTAGTGGGGATATTTGTAGCATTTCCATATTCAGGCTTGTATTTGGGCCTAGTGTTTGTGGAGGCTGTGTGTCTGAACACATATTCAGGGACATCTTGGTTTAGCCAAAGCCATCAGGCATTTCAGTGAGAGAATTGTTTGAGGTTATTGGCTGACTGAGGTCACCTGGACTACAGCTTAGACTAAGCACCTCATTGGTTCTTTTGAGATTTCTTTCTTAAAAGCTGTCTCAGGTTTCAACCTTCTATTACCTAAGAAGTTCAGTTGTGAAAAAAAAAAAAAAAATTATCTGCTTTTACTGTATTTGTGTTTCTTCCTACTTTATTTTGCTTTTGCGTCATCATAAAAGTACTCAGTTGTATTTATTACTTCTTGGTGTAACTCATTCTAAGCCTTTTAGTTTAAGCACTTGGGCTTCAGACCAGTTGTTTTTACATTAAGAAGGTTTGTGGTCTGCACTGTAGTGGCAGAACAGGTAGCTTACATCCTTCTAAGTTGGGAAATGCTGTTTGAGGGCTCAGTGTCTGTTATTCTAAAAGTGTATTAATTCTGGTTTAAGCACTTGGGCTTCAGGCCAGTTATTTTACATTAAGAGGGTTCATGGTCTGCACTCTTGTGAGAGGAGAGGCTGGACTCTGCCCTTCTGAGCTGGGAATTTCCGGTTAAAGGCTTATAGTGCCTGCATATTTGAACTGCTTCTTACTGAAATTGGTACACCTTGTTTGCTGTAGCATAGACTAGATCCAGGCCTGCTGAATCTAGCTTTGTTTGTATAACTTGAGCACTAATCCAGGCATTCTTTAAAGTATTCAATTGTATTTATTACTGCTGGGAAGTAACTTGATTAAAGTGTAGCTATCATTCTAAGTCTTTTGGATTAAGCACTTGGGCTTCAGACCAGTTGTTTTACATTAGGAAGATTTGTGGCCTGCACTGTGGTGGCAGGACAGGTAGCTTACATCCTTCTAAGTTGGGAACTGCTGATTGAGGGCTCAGTGTCTGTTATTCTAAAAGTGTATTAGTTCTGGTTTAAGCACTTGGGCTTCAGGCCAGTTATTTTACATTAAGAAGGTTCGTGGTCTGCACTCTTGTGGGAGGAGAGGCTGGACTCTGCCCTTCTGAGCTGGGAATTTCTGGTTAAAGGCTTATAATGCCTGCATATTTGAACTGTTTCTTACTGAAATTGGTACACCTTGTTTGCTGTAGAATAGACTAGATCCAGGCCTGCTGAATCTAGCTTTGTTTGTATACTTGTTGTTTGTTTGCTTGTTATTTCCCTGAAACGCTAATTCCACCTAAAACGCAGATTTTCAGCGCTTCTGTGGATCCCTAGTGATATCTGCATTGCTTACTGTACTTATTTCCTTGTTTCACTTGAAAGAAAGTTACTGTTTGTCATTTTTGCATTTAAGTTACCTGGCAATTGCTCACTAAAGCAATTATATAAGTCAGCACTAAAAAATTAAAAACATTACACCCTCACAAACTCCCCTTGAGTACCTTGTTCCCCATTGGCCCTTTTTTCAATTATAAAGGAATTCCCAATACTATTCTAGCATGTCCAAAGGTCAGTTGTCAATCTCCTTTCCGGTCCAGCTGGTGAATCTGGGAATCTTGAGGCAATGTTACAAATACCTCATGTACACAGACAACCCTCTCCTCCACCCAACAAATTCCAACACGTGAGAGATGCAACCATATAGCCAAACTGGAGGCTAAGCTCTCTCAACTCAGTACTGGCGTAACCAGTCAGGAGGAGAAGGAAACCACACTCACTACAATTCCAGTCTCACATAGGCCTACCACGACAGCAAACCAAACACAAACACACAAAAACATACTTGGAGGCTCTAAATAAAAATCTGCCTAAGCAGCAGAGACCTCCAAAGCAGACACCCAAGCAACCGCTACCCCAAAATAAAACACGTGCAACACATAGCTCACAAAGCCAGTGTGCCGAACAGTCACAGCCCTTAAGGCTAAACAACACACCTGATACACTTGTAATAGGTGACTCTATCGTCAGGCACACTGACGTCCCGCTCACCAGGCTGAACAAGAAGAAGGTCACGGTGAGCTGCCTGTTGGGTGCTAGGATCCGCCACATAACACAAGCACTCAGGTCACTCCAAGGCAAGTACAAATATGACTCAGTCATTGTCCATGCTGGTGTGAATGACCTGAGACGTACCTCCATGGACTATATGAAAAGAGACAGAGGAGCTCTCTGAGCATGTAGCCCAGGCCGGTATGACCCTGACCTTGAGTAGCATCTTACCCTCACCAAGAATGATGCCACAATATGAAGACAAGATGATCAATTTCAACAATTGGCTTAAGTATTGGTGTCATTCAAAGTGGATCCAATGCCTGTCAGCCTGGGATGACATGCTCGACAAGCCACGATGCTTCGCTAGGGACGGCTTGCACCTGTCACCCCTGGGCTTTTGGCTATTGGCAAAGGCTCTTGCTACCTCCATAGTGCCTTTTTTAGGCAAGGCTCAAAAGACAAACCCACCTCCATAGGTATCACAAGGGATGAGAAACTAAGAGTAATGCTACTCAATGCCAGAAGTCTAAACCTCAAGATGCACGCACTCAAAACTCTCCTTAGCATGGAGAACATCGATATCTGTGCAGTAACAGAAACCTGGTTCATGGCTCCTGAGAGCACCCCAGCACTACCAGGTTATATCTCATACCATGCTTTTCGGGCCCAAAACTTGCACCGAACCAGAACAGGAGGGAGAGTATGAATATTCGTCAAAGATACCCACACCTCCAGGTTGGTGGCACAGCACAAAGCATCAGAGACTATCCATGTGCAACTAACTGCTACAGACCACCCTCCCAAACCCAGGAACCCCACTCGGCCTTCCTGAGAACACTGGAAAATATGAAGGTCTCTCCAAACACCATTATATTGGGCAACTTCAACTACCCAAACATAGACTGGGAGCATTACTCTAGCTCCAACACCCTAGCCCAAAGTTTCCTAGAATTTATAAACTCAAATGCTATGGAACAACTTGTTACCACTCCCACAAGAGGGGAAAACATACTGGACCTGATCATCACCAACATGGGGACTCTATGCTCCAGACCAGAAGTGTATCCCTCACTGGTAAAATCAGACCATAAACTAATCTCACTGGATATTCACATCCCGACCCCACCCCCTGCCCAGAAAACCACAGTGAAAAACTTCTCTAAAGCAAATTTCACACTCCTCAAAACTGAGGTGGAATCCTTCAAAGCCCCCGGGCCTGTGGAAAATACGGCCCAGACCGCAGAATCCTTTATAAACGCATTCTATGAACACCTTCAGGAATGCATGGATAATGCAATCCCAAATAAAACCAAGACCCAATCCTTCAAAGGCAGACGTCCTGTCTGGTGGACCCCAGCCATAAACAAACTATACAATAGAAGGAAGAAGCTACTACATGACAGAGCAAAATCCCAAAAAGGGAAGGCATCTCTGATCAGTATTAGCAAAAAACTACGGGCATTCATAAAATCGTCTAAGGCCAGCTTCGAGAGAAAAATTGCACAGGATACTAAGGATAATCACAAGGCTTTCTTTAGTTGTGTTAGGAACCTGGGTGGGAATTCCCAGATATGCTCAGAATTAGTCCAAAATGACAAAAAATACACCGAACCCACAGGCATTGCCAACATCCTAGCTGACAGGTTCAGCGCAAACTTCTCTCCCCCCTCCCCACCAAAAGGGCAAATATATATCCCAGCAGAGTGCTGCCCCCCTGACATCTCAGATGCTCAGGTAAGAGCCGCCCTCTCCAAAGCAAAAAACACAGCATCAATGGGACCAGACGGTGTCCCGGGCTGCGTCCTACATGAACTCAAAGAAGAGCTAAACCCAAACATAAAACTACTGTTCAATCTCAGCCTTACTACAGGATATGTACCCAAAGAGTGGCATACAGCAACAGTGGTCCCTCTCCACAAAGATGGTGCCTCAATGGATCCTGGAAACTATCGCCTCATAAGCCTGAGTAGCTTGGTCTGCAAAGCTATGGAAAGGATCATCATGGACCTCATAAATAAAGATATTGGGGACCTACAGACACTGGATCCTACCCAGTTTGGCTTTGTTAAGGGCAGATCCTGCCTCTTAAACCTGGTCGATTTCTTTGAAACAGTCACCAAGGCCATTGACGAGGGGAAGGTGGTCCACACAGCCTATCTGGACCTCGCAAAAGCCTTCGATACAATACCCCACTCGGGCATTATAGATAAGCTCACCAGCTTAAATATAAACCCCTATGTCACTAGATGGGTTGCAAACTGGCTCAAGGACAGAACCCACATGGTTAGAATTGCTGGAGCCATGTCAGACTCCAAACCAGTTACAAGTGGCATCCCACAAGGCTCAGTCCTGGGACCTCTCTTGTTCGGTATATATTTCTTGGAGGTACAGGCCAACATGGAAGGACTGTGGCTGACCAAGTTCGCAGATGACTGCAAACTGGGCACCATAATTGACTCTCCAGCCAACACAAGCATCCTCCAAAAGGGCCTCATAGAAACAGACAAATGGTGCCAGGGCCATGGCCTCAAGCTAAACGCCAAAAAGTGTATAGTCATCCCCTTTGGCAAAAACAAAGTGCCCACAAATTACCACATAGGTGGTAATCCATTAAGTACAGAAGAAGTAATTAGGGACCTGGGGACCCAAGTTGATAGCAATCTCTCATTTGACAACCACGTGGCCAAAGTGGTTAGAAAAACATTTTATATAGCCCACCTAATCATGAAGGGATTCACATCTAGTACAGGGGAGGTCATCGTGCCTCTTTACTCATCCCTCATCAGGCCCATAATTGAGTACAATGCCCCTTTTGGGATGTACATTACCAGACACCTGCAGCAACTGGAAAGACGCCAAAAGTACCTCACCAAGAGGATCAAAGGGCTCAAACAGATGCCATATGCTGCCCGGTTAAAGAAACTCCGGCTCTACTCAGTGGCATACGGCCTGCTCAGAGGCGATCTGTGCCTGACGTATAAAGCCATGTCCAACCCGGAATTAATGCACATGCTGCACCTCAGAAAATCCAAATCTCATCGAGCTATGTGCTCGAGAGACTTGAACCTCAGCACTGAAATAAACAGGACATGCTGGAGGGACAGATTCATAACCCAGAGGCTCCCTTCACTCTGGAATAAAATCCCAGTCCAGGTTAGGCAGAGTCCCTCATTGACTCTCTTCAAGTGGAATCTTGATGAGTGGATGGGAGATCATAGGTTTACCCCGGGTATCACTTCTGTGTCACTGTTAGACAGAGGCACAGTATACTAACCTCGAAAAAGGGCATAGCAAAATTAATTTAAAATGGGTGGCGAAAGCCAAATACACTCTGGCTAGGCTTATAAATGCCCTAGGGCAGATAGCCTAGTATGAACCTATGAACCTATGAACCTAAGACTGAAATTTCATAATGTTGAATTTCATAACATTGAGACCATATCATCGAAAATTCAAAACACTGAAAACCCAAAACATTGAAAACTCAGAACATTAAAAATGTGCTTCATAACATTGAAAACTACATTGCACAAGTAAATAAGATCCCCTCCATCTACAACAACACCTAACCAACAAACACAGTTTCTACTACGTTTCTGCAGGGGACAAGCCCCCCTGCATCCCCCCACACCCCTGTAAATTAAATATACAACTCCAAGATTGCACTACAGTGGAAAAAAGTTAACTTCAGCGTATGGTGATTGTGATACAGTCAGGTTAGGAATTTAAGTTTTTCACTATAGAGCGATGTTGGAGATGGTATATTTAATTTATGAGGGATGTGGGGGGTGCAGGGGGGCTTGCCCCTCTGCAGAAACATAGTAGAAAGTGTGTTTGTTAGTTAGGTGTTGTTGCAGGTGAAGAGGATGTTATTTACATATGCATTGTAGTTTTCAATGTTATGAAGCACACTTTCAATGTTCTGAGATTTCAAAGTTTTAGGTTTTCAGTGTCTTGGGATTTAGATGTTTTTCTCTCAATGTTTTGAAATTTCAATGTTATGAAGTAGACCCATACAGACACATGATTCAGTGGATGCGCTTTGGTCAGAAATATAATTTGCATGACTGCTTTGTACAGTGACTTCAAATAGAGTTGTAGTGCTTTCTAACTGTAACTATACTACCTAGCCATATACAATTTCTATTTATAATATGTTTGTGATACACCAGGCTATATATAATAGATGTTTTGAATTAAATGCATAAGGATGGCCTAATGGTTAAGGTGTTTGCCTTACAAACACAAGGTGCAGGGTTTGAGTCTCATAAGGGATAATTGGCTAGGCTTAAAATGGCTCGCAAAGGCAGTTAGCCTAGTACTAATCTATGAACCTATGAACCTATGTATGCAAGCAATCCAATGAGTCTCTTAACCTGATATTGTAACCATTCATTTCTCCAACTAGTGAAGGGACTTCCCTTTGAATGATATAGCTTTTTTTATTGTTTCACTGCATTTATGAACTGTTTTATACTATTTTAACTGTATTTTACATTGCTAATTGCATGTTTATTGAATTACGTAACTGTAAACTGCTTTTTCATACTGAGAGTTGTATTTTCTGTTTGTGAGTGCTCTATCCGAGCTTTTCTGTGCATTTTTGATAACTGTCTGTTTACAATTAAAAGCATTCTCTAGAGTCTGCTCCTTGATCTGTTTAAAACTTTCATTTAGTGGCTACAGCTAGGAACTGTAATAGTGTGCATTACTATAATTGCATTTTTATTTAATTACTAAATTGTAAACTGCTTTTTCATACTGAGACTTGTATTTTCTCTTTGTGGGTGTTCTTTCTATGCTTTTAAAGTGAGGTTTATGTGTTCTGCTCAGGTGGCATAAACTTGATAGAGGCCTTTTGTCTAGGCTCGTAGTTTTGTTTGAGTTTCCTGTGTTTCTGGCAGCCATTTTCTGATGATTGTCTTCATTATTATTGAGAGTAACAAAGCCTCCTGACCTTCTGTAGTACGAGTGATTGGGTAATGGCAGGGGCTGAGTAGTAATTTGATCTTCCAACTCTTCCATTCTTACTGCTATATAAACCCTGTGTCTTATAAAGGTTCTGCTTGTATTGTCAGGCTCTGGATTGCATTGCAAAAGTGGAAATTCCTTAAGATTCCAAGAGCAGGATAAGTTATTTCTTACACTTATTTCACTGAACTGCACTTCTGAAACGCTTATAATTGTGCTATACATTTGATAAACTACAATTTGCACTGTTATAAAGCTTTTTTTTTATTGTTTCACTGGATTTATGTACTGCTTTATACTGTTTTAATTGTATTTTTAATTGCTAATTGCATGTTTAGTGAATTACTTAACTGTAAACTGCTTTTTCATACTGAGAGTTGCATTTTCTATTTGTGAGTGCTCTATCCGAGCTTTTCTGTGCATTTTTGATAATTGTCTGTTTACAGTTAAAAACATTCTCTAGAGTCTGGTCCTTGATCTGTTTAATACTTTCATTTAGTGGCTACAGCTAGGAACTGTAATAGTGTGCATTACTATAATTGCATTTTTAATTTAAGTATTAAATTGTAAACTGCTTTTTCTTACTGAGACTTGTATTTTCTCTTTGTGGGTCTTTCTATGCTTTTAAAGTGAGGTTTCTGTGTTCTGCTCAGGTGGCATAATCTTGATAGAGGCCTGTTGTCTAGGCTGGTAGTTTTGTTTGAGTTTCCTGTGTTTCTGGCTGCCATTTTTTGCTGATTGTCTTCATTATTATTGAGAGTAACAAGGCCTCCTGACCTTCTGTAGTACGAGTGATTGGGTAATAGCAGGGGCTGAATAGTAATCTGATCTTCCAACTCTTTCATTCTTACTGCTATATAAACCCTGTGTCTTATAAAGGTTGTGCTTGTATTGCTCAGGCTCTGGATTGCATTGCATAAGTGGAAATTCCTTAAGATTCCAAGAGCAGGATAAGTTATTTCTTACACTTATTTCACTGAACTGCACTTCTGAAACACTTATAATTGTGCTATACAGTTGCTCTACTACATTTTGCACTGTTATAAAGCTTTTTTATTGTTTGGCTGCATTTATGTACTGTTTATACTGTTTTAACTGTATTTTTCATTGCTAATTGCATGTTTACTGAATTACTTACCTGTAAACTGCTTTTTCATACTGAGAGTTGTATTTTCTGTTTGTGAGTGCTCTATCTGAGCTTTTCTGTGCATTTTTGATAATTGTCTGTTTACAGTTAAAAGTATTCTCTAGAGTCTGCTCCTTGACCTGTTTAAAACTTTCATTTAGTGGCTACAGCTAGGAACTGTAATTTTTCCCACCCACGCTCCCTAGTGTTGTGTCTTCTTATACTTGGTGGATTTGCAGTTGCCCGCCCATACTGTACATTTGATCTCTGACACTCCTCCCAGTCTAGTGTCATTAGTTCACTCAGTCTAATAGAGAACATTTGTGAAGGCCAACCCACTCAGATTCTTAACGTTGCATTAACTTCTGTTCCAGCTTTCTCCATTTCCACTTTTACTGGAAAAAAAAATTCTATGCTTGCTTCCCCCCTTTCCTGTGGCAGGTCTTGTCCAGATACAGATTTGCTGTGTCCAGGACTGTTTGTGAGCTCCTACGCCCCCCCCCCCCATTTAACTGGGGTTAAACTATCCTGGTGCCATAAAGTCTGTTCTTTAAAATATACCTTTCAACTAGCCAGCTTTTTAGTTTTAGCACTCAAATCTGTTTCTTTGAGCTCAGCGCTTGTTCAGAACTCATTGTAAGCACTAAATAAGTTACAAATTACTACAGCACTCAACTTTCCTCACTTGTCTAGAGGAAAAATTTTTTTAGTACTTAATAAATAAGCGCCTATTCAGGCATGTCTAAAGGTCAGCTCCCGGTGTTTTCTCCTGTCTACCTGCTGAATCTGGGCATCTTGGGACAATGCAGCAATTGCCTCATGTACACAGACAACCCTCTCCTCCTACCACCCAGCACTACGACCTGTGAGAGATGCACTTATATAGCCAAACTGGAAGCAAAGCTCTCTTCACCAAAGACTGGCCTCGACAAGCAAGAGGAGAAGGTAAACAGTTGCAGTGCACCACACTCATCACATAGTCTCTCAAAACCTACACCACCAAAACACACACACACAAGCACAAAACACACACCTACATTCACGGAGACTCTCAGTACAAATATGCCCAAATAACAGAGACCTCCAAAGCAGAAATGCAAGCAACCTCCACCCCCCCCAACACAACCCAAATGACACATAGCCCACATACTCAGTGTGCCACTCAACTACAGCCCATAAGGCATAACATATCCAACACTCTAGTCATAGGTGACTCTATAGTCAGGCACACTGATGTTCCACTCACCAGGCTAAACAAGGAAACAGTTACTGTCAGCTGCCTGTCAGGTGCCAGGATCCGCCACATAACGCATGCACTCAGGTCACTCCACAACAAGTACAAATATGACTCTGTCATTGCCCATTTTGGTGTGAATGACCTGAGATGTACCTCCCTAGACTAAATGAAGAGAGACATGGAGGAGCTCTCTGATCTTGTAGCCCAGGCAGGTATGACCCTAGCCCTGAGTAGCATCCTGCCATCACCCAGAATGATACTACAGTACAAGGATAAAATGATTGACTTTAACAGTTGGCTAAGCTTCTGGTGTCATTCTAAGGGAATCCGGTATCTGTCTGTCTGGGATGACATGATCGACAGACCACGCTGCTTTGCCAAAGATGGCCTGCACCTGTCGCCCTTGGGATTCCAGGTACTGGCAAAGGCTCTTGCCACCCCTATAGTGCCTTTTTTAGGCAAGGTTCAAATGACAAATTCACCACTGTAACAGGTACAAGCAAGCAAAATCTGAGGGTAATGCTACTCAATGCTAGAAGTCTAAACCTCAAAATGCACTCACTCGAGGCACTCCTTAAAATGGAGAACATTGACATCTGTGCAGTGACAGAGACCTGGTTCAAAGCTCCAGAGAACACCCCTGCATTACCAGGCTATAATTCATACCACACCTTTCGGCCACCAAACCTGGACTGAAACACTAAAGGTGGAGGCGTGTCCATATTAATTAAGGATATCCACACCTCTAAGCTAGTTGCTCAGCATAAGGCATCCGAGATTATCCAAGTTCAACAAACTCTGGGCAAAACCGCAATCCAGATTGTAGCTTGCTACAGAGCCCCCACCATGCCCCAGGATTCCCACTCCTCTTTTCTTGATACACTGGAAAATATTAAGGTACAACCCAACACTCTAATAATGGGTGATTTCAACTACCCTACCATTAACTGGGAAAACTACTCATGTACCAACTCGTTCGCTCAACATTTTCTGGAAATCTTCAATTCCAATGCCTTGGATCAACTTATCCACACCCCCACCAGGGGCAGCAATATCCTAGACCTGGTCATCACCAACATGGGTGACCGGTGTTCCACACCAGAGGTCAGCTACTCATTGGTTAGATCTGACCACAAGCTAATCACCCTAGATATCCACATCCTGCTCCCACCCCCCATTAGGAAAACAATCGTAAAAAATTTCTCCAAAGCCAACTTCACGCTTCTTAAGACAGAAGTGGCAAACTTCACGACACCCATGCAGATGGACAATAGAGGTACAACTGCTGAATCCTACACAAATGCACTTTATAAGCACTTACACAAGTGCATGGATCATGCTATCCCTAACAGAACCAAGATGCTATCCACCAAAAAAGGAAGCCAATCTGGTGGTGTTCTGCCATAACAAATCTCTACAACAGAAGAAAGAAACTGTTGCAAAAAAGAGTAAAATCCCACAATTGGAGGAACTCCCTGGTCAGCCTCAGTAAGAATCTGAGATTCCTCATAAAGTCCTCCAAAGCTAGTTATGAAAACAAAATTTCCACTGATTCTAAAGACAACCACAAAGCATTCTATAGCTATGTCAAGAATCTCAATGGCAACATTCAGATCTGCTCTGAGTTACAGCACAATGACACTAAATATATAGAACCAACTGATATTGCCAACATCCTGGCAGACAGGTTCAGTGCTAACTTTACCCCCCTCTCACCCCCTAAAGGGCTGATCTTTATACCAGAAGAATGCAAAGTTCCTGTAATCATGGCTGCACAGGTAAAAAACTCACTCTCCAAAGCCAAGAACACAGCATCCATGGGACCTGACAACATCCCAGGCTGCCTTCTACATGAACTACAGAATGAACTGGCACCCCACCTAAGTACCATGTTCAATCATAACCTCACCTCAGGCTTTGTGCCCATTGAATGGTGCACAGCGACAGTTATCCCACTCCACAAAGAAGGGGGCCACAACAGACTCCAGGAACTACCATCCATTAGCCTGACGAGCGTGGTCTGCAAGGCCATGGAACGTATCATCATGGAACTCATAAACAAAGACATTGGAGATCTCCAAACTCTGGACCCTACACAGTTTGGGTTTGTAAAAGGCAGATCATGTCTCCTAAACCTGATAGACTTCTTTGAAGTAGTCACCAAAGCCATAGATGAGGGTAAGTTGGTTCACACAGCCTATCTAGATCTCGCCAAGGTGTTCAACACCATCCCCCACTCTGGAATTATAGATAAACTCACTAAACTAGGTATAAATCCCTATGTCACAAGATGGGTTGCCAACTGGCTTACTGACAGAACCCACACTGTGAAAGTAGCATACTCCAAATCAGACCAGACCAGTGACAAGTGGAGTACCACAGGGTTCAGTCTTGGGCCCTCTCCTGTTTGGTATCTACTTCTCTGAAGTACAGGCTAACACAGAAGGTCTTTGGCTAACTAAATTTGCAGATGACTGCAAACTAGGAGCCATAATCAAAACTCCTAATGATGTGGACATCCTACAAAAGGGCCTCACTGAGACAGATGCCTGGTGTCAAAGACATGGTCTCAAGCTCAATGTCAAAAAGTGCGTTGTCATCTCCTTGGGTAAAAACTTTGTACTCATGAACTACCACATAGGCGGTAGTCTACTTAACACCAAAAGTGTGATAAGAGACCTTGGGACACAGGTGGATAGTAGTCACTCCTTTGATAATCACATCGCCACACTGGTCAGGAAATTCTTCTATGTGGCACACCTCATCACAAAAGGTTTCTCATCCCGAAAAAAGAGGTCATTGTTCCCCTCAACTCATCACTCATTAGACCCATTATAGAGTACAATGCCCCTTCTGGTATGTACCTCACAAGACATCTACAACAACTGGAAAGGCCATAAAAATACTTCACAAAGAGGATTACTGGCCTCAAACAGATGCCTTATGCAGACCGCCTCAAAAAACTCCAGCTTTACTCCATCGCATATCACCTACTCAGAGGTAATCTCTGCCTAACATCCAAAGCTATGTCAAACCCAGAGCTGTTGGACATGCTCCACTTAAAGAAATCCCAATCCCTCCGAGCTACACACTCTAGGGACCTTAACCTTGTCACCACAATAAACAGAACATGCTGGAGGGATAGATTCCTGTCCTAGAGACTTCCCATACTCTGTAACAGACTACCTATCTATGTCAAACAGAGCTCCTCATTAGCACTCTTCAAGAAAAATCTTGATGATTGGATGGGTAATAGGAAATTTACCCCGGGGATCACTTCTGTGGATCTGCTTGACAGGGACAAGGAAAATAATTTTCTTGGGTGGCGAAAGCCAGGGTACCTTTTTGGCTAGTCTTGTATAGGCGCTAGGGCCAATAGCCTAGTACCTACCTATGATCAAGGTGAAATTGCTTGGGCATCAGTAGCTTACAGAAAAAAAAAAAAAGAGAACAACTTAGTACTGAACATTGTTTCCCCAAAGGAAATCATTGCCAGTGCAGTTTCTAATTGTGCACTGGCAATGATTTACTTCTCTCCCTTATTTGAATTGGTGTGATCACAGAGTTGGTATATAAAGGTTTGGGAGTTAGGGGACTTGTGCCCCACAACAGACAGTGCAGGGATGTTTGTCACCTTGCAAAAAATAACTTTAAATGGATTTTTTTCTCTTTTGAATTTCAGGCATTTTTTGTTTTTTGTCCGTTCAGAAAGTCAACATTTCATACCAGAACCGGCTGAAGGTTTTTACATTTGCATAAAATGCTTCTATATTTTTGTTTTTCATTCCCCTCGTGTTTTATACTGTGCTTGCATAACATTTTGTATTCACTGCTTTGAAAAGTTTTCTTAAATAAATTGTCAGTTGTATTTCATTAATTGAAAAATATTATTTATATTGAACAAGCCTAAGTGTATTAAAGAACTGGTAAAGTAAGTAAACAAACCTATTTCTGAAGATTAATATTTTGCTTTATACATATTCTGTATGTCATTTTTTGAAAATTTACTTTATCTTATTGAATATTCTGATGTACACAACTAATGAAACTCAAGTAAGTTCAAAACTGGACAATATGGGAGCACATCACATAGTACAACTGAAGTCAATAGAAGGGTAGACATAAGATTGTAAAACATCTTTAAACTGATACTATGTAACACATGCCCCCTGATTTACAAAGCCCGGTTGAGCGTGCAGGATTAGTCTAAGAGCTATTTTCGGCAATATGGCCGACGAACGATCCAGGAACGAGCTCCCGGGATGTGCACATGGGCTCCTAGACTAATCCTGCATGGACCAAGCTCCTATATGCAAATTACTCTCAATTGCAGGTAAAAAACATGCAAATGAGAGTATTTTGCGATCCAGGAAGCCGGCAGCTGTCAGTGCAGGACGAGTGCAGTCTGCAGAAATGTACTCGGTTAGTAACCGAGTACATTTCTGCAAACTACAAAATGGAGCTATGACAGCTCCAAATAAAGGCTGCATATTATTGAGAAAGCATGCCAATGGCCAGGTAGAAGGCAATTGGCATTGAAACTGTTTAAAAAATACAGAAAACAACTTTTATTTTTTTTTCGCCGATCTCGGCTGTTTAAGCATAGGGCAGTGGTGCACAAATGGGATCGGGGGGAAATAATAAAATAAACCTAAAATAAGCATTCTAACTAAAAGCAGTATTCTGCCATGCAAGTCAATGGCAGGCATAAGACAACCTGGCCAGTGTATAGTGGTTGCTATGGGGGTGGGCTCACTGTGGGACATGTAACGATGCATTAGCAGACAATCATATGCAAATGAGGGGAAGGATAGTGAATCCCAGATTTCCCCAGGGTGTGAGGCAGGTCCCATGAGAGTAAGAGTATAAATAGCTGGGTGCAAGACTAGGATATAGGTGACATCATGGGGGGGTGTCAGGCATACTATAAGTGGACTGGAGGCCTGCAGCTTGGGATTGCTCCTAGCTTATCACAGCTACGCTAGGAGTGTGTCTAAACCTGCCTAGCACTCTTTACAAAGTGTAAGCGGGTGTGCATGCCGCACACTGGGTTTTACAGGAAGAAAAAGGAAGTTAAACCAGGAAATAGCAGCTATGTGCACGTTTGAGCACTCCGTTTGTGCTGCGCGCACACAGGCTTAAACAGGGAGGCAATGGGAAGGAAAAACAGCAGTAGGAAGTTAATCAAGGAGAACTAGCATAGCTGAACCACACAAGGACCAAACAGCCTGGAAACCGCCAAATGGGATCCACAGAAATGCGCGACTGATTTCAAAGAGATTTTCATCGGATTTTTATCGGATTTTAACCATTTGTGTATTATATCTGGTTGGTAGTGTTTCTGCATCAGTCGCGCATTTCTGTGGATCCCATTTGGCGGTTTCCAGGCTGTTTGGTCCTTGTGTGGTTCAGAACTAGCATAGCTGACAGGTGAAATGTATCAGAATCTGCCAATTACACAGGCAGCAGACCAGCCCAGCCCAGCACACCACTATAAACTATGTAAACACCTTTCCCCCTTGTTTTTCCCAAAAACTCTGCACCACCAGTGTATACAGACTGGGGAATTTTACAAAACAAAAGCAAGAGAAAAAATGTTAGGGGCTGCTTTTGCTATCATAAACCAGCATGTGCAAGAGGCTGAGGGTGATGAGGATGTGAATGCTGCTGAGCAAGCCACAGTGAGGAGATGGAGAAGAGTGTACAGACCCAGGGTAACCTACCAAGGGCTATATGAGCTGGAGATAGTGGAGCGCTAGAGGGTGGACAGGGACCTCCTACAGCAAATTGTTTAGCTGTGCCGGCCATGCCTCACACACAGAGCTAATGAAGGGGAAGCCATCCCAGTGGATACCAAGGTATGTATAGGCCTAAGAATACTAGCTACAGGTACCTTCCAAAGGCCAACTGGGGATATGATGGGTATTTCACAGGCATCAGCATCCAGGGTACTCCACCAGTTCCTGGATGCCATGTCAGCACATGTCGGTGAGCATGTATATTTCCCCATCACCCATGAGGCGTTGTCCGGCAATATGCATCTCTTCCACCAAATAGCAGAATACCCTGAGGTAGTGGGTGCAATAGACTGCACGCACATATGCATTAAAGCACCACCAGGTGAGCGGGGTAGGGTCTACATCAACTGCAAGGGCTACTCCTCCATCAACTGCCAGGTCATGTGCGATGCCCAGGGTATAATAATGAATGTGTGTGCTGGCTGCCCTGGAAGGTACCACGATTCCCACATCTGGCATCTGACATAGCTGTATCAGACATTTGCCAGTGGGGACATCCCACACGGTCACCTAGTGGGGCATGCTGGATATGCACTGGAGCCATGGCTGATGACACCCATCAGAAATGCACACACACCCGAACAAGAACTCCATAAGGACACACACGCACAAACACGAATCATAATAGAGCATGTGTTTGGGATGCTCAAGTCACGGTTCCAGTGCCTGGACACATCTGGTGGAGCCTTGCAGTACTCACCAACTACATGTTCCCAAATTGTCCTTGTATGTGCCTTGCTACACATTATGATCCTGTGGAAACAGCTGCAGCAGGAACAGCATGGGGCAGGGCCACATGGCCCCACCAGTGCCAAGGCCTGCACAGGTGCAGAGTGACTCAGAGGAGGAAAAACCTGTGGCTGCCCCAGTAGGCAGAAGGAGGCGTCCCCAGTATGCCCTGGCCTTGGCAAAGAGGCAATGCATAGCACATGCACTGACACAGTAGGGACCCAGGGAATGACACCTCTCTCCGACTCGCACATACAGTAAAAGGGATGCCAAACATGATACTATCTGTGCTAATCTCATGTATAGAGAGTGTACTATGTGCATCCAACATAGGCAGCCCTGCATCGCCACCCTGAATACTGGGACACCCACAAGGTAAGTGACTCACACATGCCAGTCGGGGGGCACATACCCAACAACAGTCACAGCCAGCAGGATAGGTGTAGAAAAACACAAACAAATGCTGTACTAGGGCCTCTGAATGAGGCCCATGGGTAACTCTACCCCAGCCCTGCACAGACAGATTACAGCAGGCCAGCCAGTTGGATGTCAGTTGTGAAGGCTAGGAAGTCAGAAACTAATATGAAGGTAGTGAAAGCTACGATCTGTAGTACACTGTTATGCCTCTAGCCAGCACGATAGGTAAGACTACAGACTGAAATGGTGTACCTGACATACCAGTACAGTCCTAGCAACTGTGTAAAAGTGTAAGGTGTGCCCCACCCTCCTATGTACACTTATAGTAACAGTCAGGTGTGCCCCCCCACCCCTATGTAGAAATGTAGAAACAGTTTGGTGTCCCCCCTGCTAAGCAGACATTTAGCAACAGTCAATGCCAAATGACTGATGTATACCCTGCAGACACAGCATGCTACCTGTCGGTGTACAACACAAAGGTCAGCACCACAGTACAAACCACCTGGACTTGATCCACACATGCAATATAGATGGCCATACTGGGCATGCTCACACACTTAGAGGAATAAAGGCAATATCAGTCAAGAACACACTGAAAGCCCATACTGGGGATGCTCACACACACACAAGAAGGCCATGTCAGCAAACAACAGTGGACCAGACATATCTGGCAGTTGCAGTTCTCAGTGCAGACACATGTCAGTATGCACCACTCATGCCTTGCACACACAGTGAAGAGGAATACAGACATATATGTAAGGACAACACACTATAATAAGCCAAAGGTAGATGGACATAGATGTGTTGAAGAGAGTGACCATGACAAGGAGCCATCTGGGCCTGTCCCACCCAGCACACAGCCAAAGGGCCCCAAACACATGAGGTGCAGGTGTCACTCACTGCAGATACTAGCCACCAGTATCTGTCAGCATGACGGCGTGTTGCATGTGCCAGCTGTGCAACATGACTGTACAAGGAAGATGTCACCTTGTAGCTGTATACATGTACCTGTGGCATATGGCCCTGTGTGTGCCCGCATGTGGCATGTCAACCCCTACATGAATGGGTTACGGCCCATGCACACTCCGCTCTCCCCATAGCAGTATCATGACAAGCCTGCTGAGGTCATCCAATGTGAAATACACCTTTGGGGGAGCTGTAGCTCAGTAATCCCCATGCCCCGTCCCATATCTGTGTACTGCAGTACTGATAAACAAGTTAGGTAGTAGTCCAAACCCCAGACTTGGCAACTGTGTGAGTGTGTGTATGTGTGCGTGTCTCAGTCTCTGCCTGTGTAGAGAGAAATGCTTTCTAGGCTACTCACACTCAGTACAGTTCATATACACAGCATTGGCAAGGTTGCAGATGTCACGCACCTAGAAATACACCTCTGGGGAAATCATAGCCCAGTAATTTCCGTAGCATGTCCTGTAACTGTGTACTGCTGTTGTGTGATAAAATAGTTAGGTAGGTGTTCTAACCCCAGACCTGGCAACTGTGTGTGTGTGTGGCTGACTGCATAGAGAGTAATGCTTTTTAGGTCACTCACATCCTGTACAATACACATACTTGACTTTGGCAAGGCTGCTGATGTCACTCACCTAGAAATACACCTCTGGGGAAATCATAACCTAGTAACCTCTGTAGTGTGCCTTGTAACTGTGTACTGCTCTAGTATGATAAAGTAGTGAGGTCGGTGTTCTAACCCCAGACCTGGCAATTACGTGTTGGTGTGTGTGTGTGTGTGTGTCTGACTGAGTAGAGAGCAATGCTTTTTAGGCCACTCACACCCCGTACAATACACATTCTCGATTTTGGCAAGGCTGCTGATGTCACTCACCTAGAAATACACCTCTGCGAAAATCATAGCCCAGTAATCTCCATAGCGCATCTTGTAACTGCGTACTGCTCTAGTGTGATAAAATAGTTCTACACACCAGACCCGACAACTGTGTGTGTTGGTGTGTGAATCTGTGTCTGTGTGTGTCTGATTGAGTAGAGAACAATGCTTTTTAGGCCACTCTCACCCCATACAATACACATACTCGACTTTGGCAAGGCTGCTGATGTCACACACCTGTAAATACTCCTCGGGGTAAATAATAGCCCAGTAATCCCTGTAACATGTCCTGTAACTGCATACTGCTATAGTGTGATAAAGTAGTTAGGTAGGTGTTCTAACCCCATACTTGGCAAGTGTGTGTGTGTGTGTGTATGAATCTGTGTGTCTTTGTGTCTCTGTCTGTAACTGAGTAACAAACAATGCTTTTTAGGTTACTTACACTCCTTAGAATTCATATACTCAACTTTTGCAAGGTCACTCACCTAGAAATACACCTGTGGGAAAGTCATAGCCCAGTAATCTCTGTAGGGCGTCCTGTAACTGCATACTGCTGTAATGTGATTTAGAACTGTGGTAGGGTTCCATCTCCACCCATGGCAGTTCTGGATGTTTTGTGTGTGTTGCAATGTCTGTGTATGGAGCAATGCATCACAGGCTACTCACTCACAATACAATTCAAATGCCCTACATTGCCAATCCTGCTGATGTCATTCATTGTGAAGTAAAACTTTGGGGGTAAACATTCTTTAGTAATCCCTGTTGCGGGTCCTATAACAGGTCTATGCTGTAGTGTGATATAGACTTCGGTCAGGAGTTCTATACCCACACATGTCAGTTATGGATGTTTTGTGTGTGTCTCACTGTCTGTGTAGGGAGCAATGCATTTTAGGCTAGTCACTTGCAGTACAGTTGAAATGCCCTGTTTTGGTAAACCTGCTGATGTCATTCAATGTGAAATACACCTTTGGGGAAGGATGTCTCTAGCAATCCCTGTGGTGCGGCCCATAACAGCTCCATGCTGTAGTGTGATATAGACCTCGATCAGGGGCTCTATACCCATGCATGTTAGTTGTGGAAGTTTTGTGTGTGTCTCACTGTCTGTGTAGGGAGCAATGTATTTTAGTCTAGTGACTTGCAGTACGGTTGAAATGTCATACTTTGGTAATCCTGCTGATGTCATTCACTGTGAAATACACCTTTGGGTAAATAGTACTCCAGTGATGTCCGTAGCATGTACCATAACCACATAGTGCTGCAGTGTAATAAAGTAGTTAGGTAGGGATTCTACTCCCAGACATGACAGGTGTGTATGTGTTTGTAACTCGTATCCTGTGTAGAGGTGAGTGTGTGTCAACTGTGGGCATTGTGAAGGGGGTTTTGCTAATTTATTTTATGGTGGCCCTACTATATAACACAATATCAACCATACAGGGATAACAGATGTAAATTAGATAGGGGGCTGGGGTACAAAGCCATACCCGTACATGTGACATCAAGGCCAGACAATCCAAGTTAGCAACCCCACTATTAACCAGAAAACACACTTAACTCATGTGTCATATGAACACACATGCCTAGGCAGCAGCCAATATGTGGGTAGTACACTGCATATTGGCCACTGATAGTAGCTATGCAGTGATAGCAGTGGGCTACATAGGGCATGTCACTCTACTCATCTGTCCAGTATGCATGTACATGCAGACAGTGCACCTCTACCATGTTCCCCAATGGACACCTGCACCACCTGTAGTGCCTTCACATGTGACTCACAATGGACATACCATGCCTGATAACATGTCCTGTATGGACAGATGACACTGACATCAGGGAATGCTGTTGGCATGCCATCAATGTAGGTGAAGGGTAAAACTGCTGCCCAGTACCAGTTCCTGCCACAGGTGGGCAAGACTGGCACATCTGATGATAATCTGTGTTCACAACATGGGCCAGGCACCCCAGGTACAGTTCCACATGTCACTATACATGCATGTGGGAGGTGTGCACGTCCCAGACACCATCCATGTCATGGACTAAGGAACACATACATGGCATGTGGTGTACAGCATTGGACACACACAATAGTCACCCAGGTGACTGGATGGGGGATGCAATACCCACTTGTGTGGGCAAATGCAGAAACTACAGGCCTGAGCCACAATGCAGACCATTGTGGCTCAGGCCTGTAGTTACTGAATTTGCCACAATGCAGACCATTGTCATGTGGCCTGATGCCAAGGTATACCCATCGCCTACCCTTGTACAGCCTGCTGGCACAGTTGACCACCACACACCCATGTAGACATGCATCCATGCATGTCAAAACTGGCACCCTGTGTGTTTGTGTGTGTGTGTTGCATGGTGCGTATGTCCACATCCACAGTCATTACAACCCCCCAGGGCATACTGAAGCATGCTGTCTAATGTCTGGCATCTCCTCATACTCTTTGCCCATACAACCTCCGTATGACCCGTGTGGTGCATGTGATACCTGCACATTGATGTGTTGTGGCAATCCCACTACTGATGAGTTGCACTCCTGGCCCTGCCAAGTGTGTCAGTGTGTGTGCGTCCCTGTGTGAGTGTGCCTGTGATGATGCTGGCAACTGTTCATGCAGACAGGCATGTGTACAACACCTACCGTATATCTACTGTATCCCTGTTGTAGATGTCACTCAACCTCACATATATGTTCTGAGTGCTCCACATCACATAACCCATGTGGTGCATCCAATAAGGGCATTGAACTGTGATAGCACTACATAGTTGTCAGGGGTTTGATACCCTGTGCTGGTAGGTGTGTGACACAAACATGTATTTGCCTTTGTCTGCCTCCCCTACTCCTTGTCTGGTGGATGTGAAGACCCACACCTGACTTGCTTAGGCAGCAGCATATGTATTTTATGTGATGCTCATTATCATATGATGGCCTCTGCATGAATTGTAGCCCTCCCCTAGCTGATTGCATGTGGAAAAGCTGTGGCAACAATCCCATAGCCAATTGCATGGAAACACATTTCAATACCTAGGAACATCATGGTGGTGCTGGGCCTTTTCAGTCACTGTGAGCAGGAACTAGATCTGTTGTTTGGCAAACAGCATCTCAGATGGATTGGGGATTTACCTCCGACAACATACACTGTGGAAAGAGGGCAACAAACAGAAGGGGGATGTGCCTGACCTGACTACAGACTTTAAGTGCTGCTATACTGCATTTGGAGTAATGTTGGTTTAATAGTGTTTGTGTGGATATGCCTGTTGCACATGTAGTAATACCAGCCATGTCAGTTCCAGGTATATGAGGAATCCCCATCTGCAGGGTCATCTGCAGACTGGGCAGCATTGTGCCTATGATTTCATGTGTTATCCACAGTGCATCTCTCTGTGGAATGCAGACGGTAGTGTGATGACTGCAGTGTGTAGATGGTGAAGGCTGTGACAGTTACTGACTTCATATCCCTCATAGGACATATGTTGCAACAAACACCGTTTCAATGGAAGATGTACAAGGTTATTACAGCAACATGTCTATACTGGCCCTGTGTATGTACTGTCAGCAACACCACTGTAAATGTTTGTACATATGGAATGCATGAAGTGGTGCAAATGTGATGTACGCCATAAATAGTGGCATCATGTCATGTACAGTAGGGGTTATATTTCATGACATAAGTTGGACAGTCTGTGGATGTTAGATTGTTACGTATCCTGAAGGCAAATCCTGTTTCTACTGTTGTACTAACTGATGGCCTTGGCCTGGACAGCATAGTATGGTATATATGCACATTGCTTGCATCTACTGTTTTGTGTGGGCCTTGCATTCATAAGTGATTACATATTTCAAACCTTATGTGTTGTCAGTACTGGCATACATTATTGTATAGTACAGGAATAAAGGTTATCTATGTATGCATACCTGTGTGTCATGTCATGTCCTTGGAATTGTGGGTGGGTATATGTTTAATGTCAGCATTCTCATTTGTGGGAATGGTTACCACACTACACTTTTCACAGGTGCCAGTCGAAGGGCTTGTGGCTGAGTGATATACTTTTCATCCAGTACTTCCACAATACTTCTACATATGTATGGCTACTGATACCTTTTGTGTGTATATGTGTATGTACCTATATATATATATATATATATATATATATATATATATATATAAAATACATACATCTCATATGGTTTTATATATATATATATATATATATATATATATATATATATGTATCTATAGATATATACATCTGTGTGTGTGTGTGTGTGTGTGTGTGTGTGTGTATATATATATATATATATATATATATATATATATATATATATATGTATCTATAGATATATACATCTGCATATATATATATATATATATATATATATATATATATATATATATATATATACATATACATACATATGACCATATGTATCTATATACAATTGCTGAAATATGATTATTTGTAAGTCATACATTAATATATATATCTACATATATCTGTCTACATTTAAAGATATATATCTGCCCATATGTCCATGCATGTTCGGCTCATATTTTGACCTGTTCCTCATTCACTTGCCAATTGTCATGAATGATCGCAGCATTGAAGTCAGTAATTAGTGGCAACACTTTTGTGTTTCAGACTTCATCTCCTTCTACATATGTGTTCTAATACATATAACTGTGTAACTAGCAACATTGTAAGTGTAACAGAGCATTAGTTGACATATATCCCTATTTGTACCCACAGTGTGGCATACTTTGTCCAGACTTCTTTCATTAACAGGTTATGTGGTGTGATAATAATACATTTCCTGTACTGCTGACTGATTGTGCTTCAGGATATGTTTGTGAATACTTCAGGTTATGTGCATCTATCATGGTTTAGTGGTAAATCACTTTGTGTATGGAGTGCAGGGTCCTGGGTCCGAGCCTTGGAGAGGCAGTTTATTTGGTTGCTGAGCAGAACAAGGGACATTGGCTGCAGAGTGATCAGGGCACTCTTAAGCAGTTGCAAGGACATTTGCGTGGGTTTTCGCGGAGCTAAGCAATGCCTGCACAGGTTAAGCAATTCAGCAGCTGAGTATAAGAAACTGTAACCAGACTTTAGCAGTGCTTTAATCACTCTGTATGCATCGGCCCTTGTTCTGCCTAGCAACAAAATAAACAATGTCTGCTAGGCAAGAACCCAGGACCATGCATACCATAGCCAAAGTTATGCACCTCTAAGCCATCTCAGATAATCATAACCCTGCTGTATTCACAAACATAACATCCAGCCCAGTTATTCAACAATACAGAGAATGTATTCCAACATGTATATGTATGTGTGTGTGAAAATATATTAATGTCTAAACAGATACAACATACTGATATATGTAGAAATATGTATATATATATATATATATATATATATATATATATATATTCACACACACACACACACATATATATGTAAGCAGATATTTATATCTATATAGGTATATACAGACATACATCTGTAGATAAAGTGGGAACATAGCAGAAACATATATGTCCACATGCACCATTAAAGGGGTTGAGAGGCACAAACAACATACGTCATGCACGAATAGGTACCCCCCCCACACAGCCAAACATGTCTGCCCTGCAATACACTACCAACTGTTGCAGATCCCATAACCAGGACATTACACAGCAAGGGCACAAGATGTTAATAGTACTCCATCACACCTGCATGATGTCAGGCTGGTATCAGTAACATATCATGCAGTACAATCAGGCTCATAATGACACCCATTTTGCAGTCATCTGTTACCTTTGTTAGTCAGAGTCCCGTACTATTGGCCTGTACTTCAGAAATGTAGATGCCAAACAACAATGGTCCCAGGACTGAACCCTGTGGTACTCCACTTGTCATGTGTCGGGGGATGGATTTGGAGTCAGTTACACCTACAGTTTGGGGACTATCAGTAAGCCATGTGGCAAACCATCGAGTGGCATATGGATGTATTGCCAGATTAGTATGTTAATCTATGTTTCCAGACTGGGAGATGGTGTTGAAGGGCCTGTAGAGCCTGCTATCTATGCAGGTACATGTGTATTCCCACATAGGAGATGTAGCCCAGTGTTGAGTCAGTCTGCCTGTAGCCTGCACTGTGCTTTGTTACATGCCTAGCAGCTTGCTGTACTTATCCAGTGAGATGTCATGTCCAGATGCTTTCCAAATGTACTGCTGCCTGGCCACCATAACAGTCATGTATGTCAGACAAAGAAGTGGGATGCTGTTCAGATGTATGTCAGTTGTTGTTGCCTTTCAGCTTTTCCCGGTTAGGGGTCGCCACAGTGGAACTCTAGTCTGCTAATGATTGGCAGTAGATTTTCATGGTGCCGAGTTGCCAGCTCGACGCCCAACCTTCAACGAAGGCACGCCCATTCACGCATGTCTTTCAGAACGCCCCTCGACCCGCGGGGAGGACATGCAGACTCCACACAGAAGGCACTCCTTGCACACTAGCTGAGAATAAAATGGGAGACCCTCTTGCTGTGAGGCAACAATGCTACCGCTGCACCACCGCGGTAATGTTCAGATGTATGTCAGTAACTAGTGGATAGTATGTGGCCATGGCAACTCTGTACCAGGGGTTATTATATGTCACGACAGACAGGGGTGTATGAATGCATAACCTAGGGGGGCAAATGTATACCAGTATGTACGTGTTATACCCATCTACATGGCTGTTAACATCCACATTGACAGGCCTGGTCCACATGTCTTGCATGAAGGGGTTCTGTGTATACCCCTGGACTGACCCGAGTGTGTCAGACTGTCCACATATATTGGACATATTGTAGCTGTAGTCCACAGGGACATTACTGTGCTAGAAGTGGTACTGTACTATGATGACCTTAGGATGTCTGTAAGTAGCCAATGGCACATGTTAACAGCAGATGTGGCCTCCCACACACACCATTTCTGTGAAGACAATCCCTATTACAGTAGCAATAGTCTACAAATATACCTGCACTACATATGTGACATCCCCTTGCACTGAGAGGTTGGGACTATTGGGGCTGAGGTAGGGCTCCACTCCATGTGCAGGACATATGGTGAACATATATGTATATATAAGTTTACATATATCCATATAGATATGTACACATATACATATCTTGCTTACTGTATGACAACAGTTTTACACATATGTGCCTGTGTTCCAGCCTCTGTCCTCCACCTACATACCAGGCTTTGCACATATGACATGCTGTCAGGGGTTGTTATGTAGTGGGCTGTGTGTATGTCATGCTGTCATTCCTGCCATCACTCCACTGCTGTTGTGTCCCCCACACATACTGGGGGGTTGGGGCCATATATGTGTGGGTTTCACCTACACAATACATATGTGTCCTATTGCACTGCAGAGGCCAGTGTATGTAACACTGGTATATGGCCCAGTATTAGTGAGTGTATGGGGGTGCACCATGCCTTATGTAACAGATACATCCCATTGTGTCAACTGGGTCTGTCTCCCATAGGGACTGTGTATAGAGTGTAGATAGAGGCTGCTGACCTATACATCTGCATTATGTACTGTTGATTGTCTGGTATGCTGTGGCCCAGTTTGTCATTACTAATGTACTACCTGAAAGCTTCGGCATGGACAGCAACATATGTCAACCTTTCCAGACTACTGTCTTAGTATAACTGTTTCACAGTTGCATTACACTGCTCATATGGATGTCAGTATTTAAACAGCTATATGACATGGCATATACAACTGTCATAGTACACAAATAAAGCTTTCACATTAATTTATGCACACCTGTGTGTGGTGTTATACCCTTTTATATCTCTGTGGGTATATGTTGCAGGCTATGAATGTCATTTGAATGGGTGGCTCATACAGTTTCCAGTTGGTAAGGTGGTGACTGCAGGAATACTGGCTGTCCCATATTGTGTGCACATACTACATATGTATATTACTGTACATATCTGTGTGTGTATGTGTAGTTACATATACATCTATATGTATGTATATATATATATATATATATATATATATATATATATATATATATATATATATATATATACCTGTATCTGCATATATGTGTCTGTGTATATGTATCCTAGGGATGGCCATGTCATGTCTGGCCTTGGTTATGGGATCTGCAACACTTGGTACTGTATTACAGGGGGTCATGCTTCACTGGGGGGTATACCTATTTGTACCAGACGTATATTGTGTGGGGCCTCTCAAACCCCATTAACATTGCATGAGGACATATTTGTTTTGTTATTTCCCCATTATCTACAAATGTATGTCCGTATATACCTATATATATATATATATATATATATATATATATATATATATATATATATATATATATCTGCTGCCATAATTATATAACCTGCCGTATATATTTAGACATGCAGATGTGGACATATATATCTATAGATGTAGGCATTTGCATGTTTATATGTTCATAAATATTTATATATTTTCATATATATATATATATATATATATATATATATATATATATATAGAGCAATATGTTGTAACCATTTAGACATTAATATATTTACTCACACACGTACATCTACATGTTGGTATACATTCTCTGTACTGTTGAATGACTGGGCTGGATGATATGTTTGTGAATACATCAGGGATATGTATATCTGAAATGGCTTAGTGGTAAATCACTTTGGCTATGGTATGCAGGGTCCTGGGTTTGATCTTACCAGAGGCTGTTTATTTTGTTGCTAGGCAGAACAAGGGCCATTGGATACAGTGTGATTAAGGCACTTTTGAGCAGTTGTGAGCGGGATTGCGCTGGTTTGCACGACGGTAAGCACTGCCAACCTTCACTTCTGTTTTCTTACAGTCAGTTAGCTTTAGGTCTCAACCTGTGTAGGCATAGATTACCCTTGCGTAAATCCACGCAAACCCACCTACCGTTAAGCAGCAGTCCCAACCCATGGGCAGTCACCACTGCACCTTCATGGCCCCAAAGGTTGCTGTGCCGGGGGCTGTGTAGGAAGGGCAGGCTCACCCTCTAATAGCGCCATTCGGCCCTCAAGCTGCCATAACCACTCTCGGTACTCCAGATTGAGCTCCCTACACACCACAGCCTGGACCTGTTGACGGGTGACAGTATCTTCTCTGCGCCCGCTCCGGGGGGGGGCGAGCCCCATCCCCTGCAGCGGTTCCTCCCGAAGGTGGCACAGGGCCCACGGAGGAGGAGGTGCCAGGCTGGGCCCCAGATGTGCTGGTGCCCAGTGCCATGGCCAGCTGAGGTGGGACAGGTGCATCCGCTGGGACAGGCCTTCCCATACAAGCTGTGTTGTCGCAGGTTTATGACAGATGTGGGTTAGTAACAGTCAACAACATTCAGGATTAGTTATAACAACTTGCATAGGTATTTCCATTAACCCGACACACCAGATTTAACACAGTTGCAGAGCAAGCAGAACACGTGCATATATGGAACAACAGTGACCATTACAGGAGCATGCGGGTTTCATTGATGGCAACAGGCCACAAATATGGGTGTATTTTAACATGGCACATGCATAGAAACAAATGTGAATATTTATTAACCATTAGGGCAAATCTCCCAAAAAGGTTTGGAGTGTACACATACCAGTTGAGGAGTGTCACTGGGTTATTATGCACATATGGTAGGGGAGAGGGAGAGAGGGTTCAATTAACAACTGATATATCCTTTTAGTTTTCGCAACATTCTTAGTCACTGCAGTGATCTTTCCCTTACATGTATTATTACACTACACAATGGCCTTATATTATACACTGGTATGTTTATAGATTATTATATATGTGACCTGTGTCTTAAATACAGGTGTGACAGGCTGCAGGTGTTAATGCAACATATGTTGGGAATTGCTGTCATACACTTTGGATGAGATGCTAGAATGACAGGTTTGTTTTCATATACATTCTCTGACTATGTACATTTTTGACTATCAGTTATATGTCATTGACAGCTGCCTACATTTCTTGGATCATCACACTGAATTTTCAGGGGAACAGGGTACCAAGCTGGTGATATGGGCCATTTATCTGGACATGCTGGACAGCTTGGAACAGTTGTGGGGTATAAATATGCATACAACTTACGATTTGAACATTCAAGCAAATTCTGTACAGTTGGGTGTAATTATGTATACAGCTTTCTATCTGAACATTGTATCACAGTCTGTACAGTTGTGGGGTATGATTATGCATACAACTTAGTAGCACTCCCAGGAGTCAAACCCCTGCTGTGTGTGACAAAAAATTATTGCTAACATTACACTACATTGCGCAATCAGGGAATTGATGTAAAGCTTTCAACAGTTTTCTAAGTCTCCCTAATTTGTACGATATGACTGACCTCTTGGTCCCTTCCAACATTGTTATGCAGGACTTCATACCCATTTTATCTGCATACCACGGTGTGGGTGACACTGCTTAAGGTACAACAGTACTATTTATAATATGGAACAGATCACAAACATATGAGAGAAGAGTAAACAGAGGCACTCCAGGGGTTACACCTTTATTCACAGACTTTTAACACATTTATTTCTACTGGTACAACACTTTCTAAGGCTCTTATATTCTTTGTTATGGCAGTACATGTAGACTGATTACTAACCTGCCTCATGATGCAGCCTTTGCAGCCTAGCATCATGGGCTTGCTGCAGCCTTTGCAGCCTAGCATCATGGGCTTGCTGGTTCTCAGCCCGCTCATCTGCAGCTGTGAAAGAAATACATTGATATTTAGCCATACCTATCCATAGTATACACAAGCTAGGCAATTATTTACTACTTAGTAGAATGTGTACTTACTCAGTACTTGGGCATTGGCCATCTGCCGACACTCCTGGATCCACTGTTCCAGGACAACCCCCTCCGCTGCTTCAGGTCAGTATGGTGGTCCCTGACCTGCTCACCAATCCGGGGGATACCTGTGGCACTGGTGAGATCACGGGTGAGACTGTCCCAGGCCTCCATTTTGTACTGTGAGCCCTGGTACTGGCCCTGCAGTAGTCTCTGATCATGGTGTTTTACCAGGAGCCATACCATGAATTTTGACTCCTGGACGCCCCAGCACTGCACTCTGAATCGAGTGCCTTCACCCACATCAGCCATTCTGCCTGCAGTAGGAAGCTACAACCAGTTATGAGATATATTCCCGCCTGTGGGGTTTAAATACGGCCAGTTTCCCTCACTTTGCCATGATTCGCCAGTTTTTAAAAGGCTAAGCTATGGGCACACCTGCTTACATAAGGCTGGCACTGTTTAAAGAGGTATACCACTAGGCAGATTGAATTGGCTCCCCTACACATTGCTTACACTTACTAACATGAGCTGTGCTGTGGTTAGCATTGCTTCATAGTTGATTATCACTATATTTGCCATTTGGCAATGATTTATTCTTCATTACAGATTATATATGTGTCTGGTATCCGTGATTCATGTGTACATACACTGTATGGGGACCTGGGGACTTCTACACTTTATTACAATAACACCTCAAATCTGTGCTTAATGCAGTACTCCATTTCACATATTTATGTTCTGTGGCAGGTTGTCCATCATCACACTGTACATAGATTGACTTCACATGTTTGGTTTGATTTTCCTGTAGTGAGGATTAGTTTGCTGATACCTCATACATATATCTAGCTATGATGGCTTAGTGATTAACTACTGTGACTATAGTGTACAGGGTCCTGAGTTTGAGCCTTGCCAAGGCAGTTTATTTTGTTGTTGGGCAGAACATGGGCTGTTGGATCCGGAGTGATTAAGGCACTTTAAAGCAGTTGTAAGTGGGTTTGCATGACGGTAAGCACTGCTAACCTCCGGTTACAGGTTCTTACACTCATTTAGCTTCTACTTTGCTTAATCTCTGTAGACAATGCTTACCCCTATGCAGACACACTTAAATATGCTTATTAGTGCTTATATATGCTTACTACTGCTTATTTGTGCTTAAAGCTGCTTAGTAGTGCCTTATTCATTATGACACTGACACTTCACATGTGCATTTCATGCAGTACACCAGTTCACATTTAAATGTTATTATGTAGGTTATACGGCAAAAAGATGTAAAATGATGTTCATATACAGATTTCACATGGAAAATATGTGCTGCAGTGGGACTCGAACCAAGAATGTCTACTCGTTAGGCAGATGCTCTAACTACTACACTATTGCGGTGCTGCTTCATTTGTATATATATTCCTTCTTATCCTCTTCCGCCTTTTCAGCTGCTTTAACCATAACTAAGAGATGGGCAAACTCACGCACCTACGGTTAGCTGTACTCAGGGTTTTAAAAAAAAATAACTAAAAGGATTTCTTTGTTTTATTTACATGTACTGTTGCTGTTGAACACATGGGGACTGTTGGTGGGGATATGCGAACACTTGTGAGCAGTCTTGCTCATTTATTCACACATTCTACTGTTCAGGGGCATGTTTATTCTGAGAGCTCTGCTCTCAGACACGCCCCCTGTACTCATCCCTGTAGCATTAGGAGTTCAGGCAGCGTGCCTTTATTAATATGCATGGCACTCTGCTGTCCTCCTCTTAAACTGCCGCTTCCGTGCAGGACTAGATTAGTCCTGCATGGAAGTTTAGTAAATCCGGGGGATGTTTTAACATCTTTAAAATGATACTATGTAACACATGTTTTAACATCTTTAAACTGATACTATGTAACATGTTTTAACATCTTTAAACTGATACTATGTAACATGTTTTAACATCTTTAAACTGATACTATGTAACACATGTTTTAATATCTTTAAACTGATACTATGTAACACGTTTTAAAATCTTTAAACTGATACTATGTAACACATGTTTTAACATCTTTAAACTGATACTATGTAACACATGTTTTAACATCTTTAAACTGATACTATGTAACACATGTTTTAATATCTTTAAACTGATACTATGTAACACATGTTTTAACATCTTTAAACTCATGCTATGTAACACGTTTTAACATCTTTAAACTGATACTATGTAACGCATGTTTTAACATCTTTAAACTGATACTATGTAACACATATTTTAATCTGTAAAAAAGTAGGTATTGTAAAGTCTCCCAGAAAAAAAAAACAACATAAACAGAAGAGAAAAAACATAATTGAAGCAAGTAAGAAACAAAGCATAAAAATAAGGGGAATAGTCTCTTCTCAGCTTCTAGTCTAGTCTTCCAGTCTCATATTTAAACTGTACATGAGCTGTTTCAACTTGAAATTATTTATATTAGAAAAAATGGCATTTCCAGTGTCTCTTCCAGGAAAATTACCTGTTCCAGACCTTCAACGACTTTGCAAACAGCATCTTTACCACATCTTCCACTGTGCTGCTTGTGACAATATCAGCCTCATCTAGAAAAGCTTGTAGTTAGATTGCTCAGTAATGAGTAACACCCTCTTATTTTCATACAAGATCCACCCAGAAGAGACTTTATTCTATTGTCCTTGTCTTCTGCAGTCATTCCTTTTCATGCGAACTACACCTACCCAGAGTCCCAGCCATTTCTCCCCCTTCAAATATGTATAGCATTTTTATGGATGAATGGACAGCTGAGTGTTAATGTTGACACTGAGATCATGTCACCAAGCCAAGAGGACATGGCTTTTGAGCTTGGATTTATTTGCCATTGTATAATGACATGGTGCCTAGACAGTCAACCTTTTCATTTAACAGTTGTTCCTAGTATCACATATCACCTCTTCTGTTGGATTACTGACCATCCTGTCTACAGGATCTGTAAGCAGAGCAATCGTCTTCCTGCAATAACATGATTTTCCCTTTCCATTTACCCTTGAAAATGTTTCATCTGCCTGCTCACTGAACTTTAATTAATCAAGCTAAAGTTGTACACATACTTCATGTAGTGTGCCAATCATAAGCTAACTAGGTGCCTCCCACAGGGGCATTTTTCCAGTATTTATTTGCTTATTTTTTTGTATGAAAGAAATAGTTTCTTTAAAATGTGTTGAAAGAATATATGGAAAACTGAACACTAAGACAAACTATAAGAAAAAGGAAGAAGAAGGTAATCTGGATGGTGTAGGTAAACCAGGATGGGGGTATTGGGTTGTGAGGGGCACTCTGGAGTCCTTTTTCCTAGAGCAACAACTGACCAAAGGCCATCCCTGCCAAACATCACTACATCAGCCTGGTTTACTGTGCTATTGTACTAGCATAAGGTTTGCATGTTTGTACTGCTGTGCCAAAGGTTAAGTATATGGTCCTTATTTTAGCACTGCTATGCCAAAGGGCAAGTATAAGGTCTGTATGTTAGTACTGCTGTGCCAAAGGGTAAGTATAAGGTCTGTATGTTAGTACTGCTGTGTCAAAAAGTAAGTATAAGGTCTGCATGTTAGTACTGTTGTGCCAAAGGGAAGTATAAGGTCTGTATGTTAGTACTGCTGTGCCAAAAAGCAAGTATAAGGTCTGTATGTTAGTACTGCTGTGCCAAAGGGTAAGTATAAGATCTGTATGTTAGTACTGCTGTGTCAAAGGGCAAGTATAAGGTCTGTATGTCAGTACTGCTGTGCCAAAGGGTAAGTATAAGGTCTGTATGTTAGTACTGCTGTGTCAAAGGGCAACTATAAGGTCTGTATGTTAGTACTGCTGTGTCCAAGGGCAAGTATAAGGTCTGTATGTTAGTACTGCTGTGCCAAAGGGTAAGTATATGGTCTGTATGTTAGTACTGCTGTGCCAAAGGGTAATTATAAGGTCTGTATGTTAGCACTGCTGTGCCAAAGGGTAAAGATAATGTCAGTGTGTTAGTACTGCTCTGCCAAAGGATAACTATAATTTCCATACATTAGTACTGCAGTGCTAAAGGGAAGTATATGGTCCATATGTTAGTATTGCTGTGCCAAAGAGTAAGTATGTAGTCCGTATGTTAGTACTGATGTGCCAAAGGGTAACTATAAGGTCCGTACATTAGTACTGTAGTGCCAAAAGGAAGTGTATGGTCCATATGTTAGTACTGCTGTGCCAAAGAGTAAGTATATGGTTCATCTGTTAGCACTGCTCTGCCAAAGGATAAGTATAAGATCTGTATGTTAGTACTGCTGTGCCAAAGGGTAAGTATAAGGTCTGTATTTTAGTACTACTGTGCCAAAGGGTAAGTATAAAGTCTGTATGTTAGTACTGCTGTGCCAAAGGGTAAGTGTATTGTCTGTATGTTAGCACTGCTATGCCAAATGGTAAAGATAAGGTCAGTGTGTTATTACTACTCTGCCAAAGGGTAACTATAATGTCCATACGTTAGTACTGCAGTGCCAAAAGGAAGTATATGGTCCATATGTTAGTACTGCTGTGCCAAAGAGTAAGTATGTAGTCCGTATGTTAGTACTGCTGTGCCAAAGCATAACTATAAGGTCTGTACATTAGTACTGCAGTACTAAAAGGAAGTATATGGTCCATCTGTTAGCAGTGCTGTGGCAAAAGGTAAGTATATGGTCTGTATGTCAGTACTGTTGTGCCAAAGGGTAAGTATGTAGTCCGTATGTTAGTACTGCTGTGCCAAAGCGTAACTATAAGGTCTGTACATTAGTACTGCAGTGCCAAAAGGAAGTATATGGTTCATATGTTAGTACTGCTGTGCCAAATAGTAAGTATATGGTCCATCTATTAGCACTGCTGTGCCAAAGGGTAAGTATAAGATCTGTATGTTAGTACTGCTGTGCCAAAGGGTAAGTATAAGGTCTGTATTTTAGTACTACTGTGCCAAAGGGTAAGTATAAGGGTGTATGTTAGCACTGCTGTGCCAAAGGGTAAGTATAAGGTCTGTATGTTAGTTCTGCTGTGCCAAATGGTAAGTGTATGGTCTGTATGTTAGCACTGCTATGCCAAAGGGTAAAGATAAGGTCAGTGTGTTAGTACTGCTCTGCCAAAGGGTACCTATAATGTCCATACATTAGTACTGCAGTGCCAAAGGGAAGTATTTGGTCCATATGTTAGTTCTGCTGTGCCAAAGAGTAAGTATAGTGTCTGTGTGTTAGTACTGCTGAACCAAAGGGTAACTAGAAGGTCCATACATTAGTACTGCAGTGCCAAAAGGAAGTATATGGTCCATATGTTAGTACTGCTGTGCCAAAGAGTAAGTATGTAGTCGGTATGTTAGTACCGCTGTGCCAAAGCATAACTATAATGTCTGTACATTAGTACTGCAGTGCCAAAAGGAAGTATATGTTCCATCTGTTAGCACTGCTGTGCCAAAGCGTAAGTATATGTTCTGTATGTCAGTACTGCTGTGCCAAAGGGTAAGTATAAGTTATGTATGTTAGTACTGCTGTGCCAAAGGGTAAGTATATGGTGTGTATGTTAGCACTGCTCTGCCAAACGGTAAAGATAAGGTCAGTGTGGTAGTACTGCTGTGTCAAAGGGTAACTATAAGGTCCATACATTAGTACTGCAGTGCCAAAGGGAAGAATATGGTCCATATGTTTGTACTGCTGTGCCAAAGAGCAAGTATATGGTCCATCTGTTAGTACTGCTGTGCCAGAGGGTAAGTATAAGATCTGTATGTTAGTACTGCTGTGCCAAAGGGTAAGTATATAGTCCGTATCTTAGTACTGCTGTGCCAAAGGGTAACTATAACGTCCGTACATTTGATACTGCAGTGCCAAAATGTTTTTTTATTTATTTTTTTAATTTATTTATTTTACATTTGTTAACCGGGCTGGTCTAATTGGATATATGTCCATTTTCAGTAGAGGCCCGGAAAGCTCAGCTCCAAGGTACATACAGTAAAACACAGCAAATTATACTCTGCTAACAATCCCTCATAGGGAAGGCAGTCTTTAACCTGCAGGCCAAACTTCAGCTTAGCTTCCTCCCATGCTGTTATATTTCCCTCCCTAACAATTTGTTTCCTGTACTTTGATTCCTTTACTAACTTGCCTCTTAGTTCCCACACAGTCATCCCTATTGGTAACATTTTTCTACTCCCGTGTTAACACAGTTTTTGGGATACTTTATGAATGTAATAATCTATAAGGTTGTTGTTAATCTCCTTAAGGACCTGCATCCAAAACCATATTTCTGTCCTTATTTCTAAAACTCCCTGCACATCATCATCCCTTTCCGCAATCATTTATAACATTCTGCTTGTGTTTTGTGTATGATTCTTATGTGTGTAGCTCTAATTCATCCCTTTAAATCAGATAATCCTAACCACCGTGTTCTGTGGGTCAAATCAGCTTATTCCCCTTAATACTTGCCCTCTTCCCTTTGCAAATAAATACTTTCAGATCTTTATAAATTATTTTATTTACATTTGTTAAAATGAAGTATATGATCCATCTGTTAGCACTGCTGTGCCAGAGGGTAAGTATATGGTCTGTGTCAGTACTGCTGTGCCAAAGGGTAAATATATGGTTTGTATGTCAGTACTGCTGTGCCAAAGGGTACGTATATGGTCTTTCTGTTAGTACTACTGTGCCAAAGGGTAATTATATGGTCTGTATGTCAGTACTGCTGTGCCAAAGGGTAAGCATAAGTTCTGTATGTTAGTACTGCTGTGCCAAAGGGTAAATATAGGGTCTGTATGTTAACACTGCTATGCCAAAGGGTAAAGATAAGGTCAGTGTGTTAGTACTGCTGTGCCAAAGGATAACTATAAGGTCCATAAATTAGTACTGCAGTGCCAAAGGGAAGTATATGGTCCATCTGTTAGCACTGCTGTGCCAAAGGGTAAGTATAAGATCTGTATGTTAGTACTGCTGTGCCAAAGGGTAAGTATAAGGTCTGTATGTTAGAACTGCTGTGATAAAGGGTAAGTATAAGGTCTGTATGTTAGTACTGCTGTGCCAAAGGGTAAGTATATGGTCTGTATGTTAGTACTACTGTGCCGAAGGGTAAGTATAAGATCTGTATGTTAGAACTGCTGTGATAAAGGGTAAGTATAAGGTCTGTATGTTAATACTGCTGTGCCAAAGGGTAAGTATATGGTCTGTATGTTAGCACCTGCTGTGCCAAAGTGTAAAGATAAGGTCAATGTGTTAGTGCTGCTCTGTCAAAGGGTAACTATAATGTCCATACATTAGTACTGCAGTGCCAAAGGGAAGTATATGATCCATATGTTAGTACTGCTTTGCCAAAGAGTAAGCATATAGTCTGTATGCTAGTAATGCTGTGCCAAAGGGTAAGTATAAGGTCCGTACATTAGTACTCCAGTGCCAAAAGGAAGTGTATGGTCCATATGTCCATACTGCTGTGCCATAGTGTAAATATAAGGTCTGTATATTAGCACTGCTGTGGCAAATGGTAAGTATAAGGTCCATGTATTAGGACTGCTGTGCCAAAGGGTAAGTATAAGATCCACATGTTAGTACTGCTGTGCCAAATGGTAAGTATATGGTCCATATGTTAGCACTGCTGTGCCAAAGGGTAAGTATATGGTCTGTATGTTAGCACTGCTGTGCCAAAGGGTTAAGATAAGGTCAGTGTGTTAGTACTGCTGTGCCAAAGGGTAACTATAAGGTACATAGATTAGTACTGCAGTGGGAAAGGGAAGTATATGGTCCATATGTTAATACTGCTGTGCCAAAAGGTAACTATAAGGTCCGTACATTAGTACTTCAGTGGCAAAGGGAAGTATATAGTCCATATGTTAGTACTGCTGTGCCAAAGACTAAGTATATGGTCCATCTGTTAGCACTGCTGTGCCAAAGGGTAAGTATAAGATCTGTATGTTAGCACTTCTCTGCCAAAGGGTAAGTATAAGGTCTGTATGTAAGTACTGTTTTACCAAAGGGTAAGTATAAGGTCTGTATGTTAGTACAGCTGTGCCAAAGGGTAAGTATAAGGTTTGTATGTTAGTATTGTTGTGCCAAAGGGTAACTATAAGGTCCGTACATTAGTACTGCAGTGCCAAAGGGAATTATATGGTCCATATGTTAGTACTACTGTGCCAAAGATTGCTTATATGGCCCATCTGTTAGCACTGCTGTGCCAAAGGGTACGTATAATGTCTGTATGTTAGTATGGCTGTGCCACAGGGTAAGTATAGGGTCTGTATGTTAGTACTACTGTGCCAAAGGGTATGGATAAGGTTTGTATGTTAGTATTGCTGTGCCAAAGGGTAACTATAAGGTCCATACATTAGTACTGTAGTGCCAAAGGGAATTATATGGTCCATATGTTAGTACTGCTGTGCCAAAGAGTGCATATATGGTACATCTGTTTGTACTGCTGTGCCAAAGGGTAAGTATAAGATCTATATGTTAATACTGCTGTGACAACGGGAAAGTATAAGGTCTGAATGTTAGTACTGCTGTGGCAATGGGTAAGTATAAGGTCTGTATGTTAGTACTGCTGTGTCAAAGGGTAAGTATAAGGTCAGTATGTTAGTACTGCTGTGCCAAAGGGTAAGTATAAGGTCTGTATGTTAGAACTGCTGTGCTAATGGATAAGTATAAGGGCTGTATGTTAGTACTGCTGTGTCAAAGGATGAGTATATGGTCTGTCTGTTAGTACTGCTGTGCCAAAGGGTAAGTATATGGTCTGTATGTTAGCACTGCTGTGCCAAAAGGTAAAGATAAGGTCAATGTGTTAGTATTGCTGTGCCAAAGGGTAACTATAATGTCCATACATTAGTACTGCAGTACCAATGGGAAGTATATGGTCCATATGTTATACTGCTGTGCCAAAGGGTAACTATAATGTCCATACATTAGTACTGCAGTACCAAAGGGAGGTATATGGTCCATAGTTTAGTACTGCTGTGTCAAAGAGTAAGTATATAGTCTGTATGATAGTACTGCTGTGCCAAAGGTTAACTATAATGTCCATACATTAGTACTGTTGTGCCAAAGAGTAAGTATATGGTCCATCTGTTAGTACTGCTGTGCTAAAGGGTAAGTATATGGTCTGTATGTCAGTACTGCTGTGCCAAAGGGTAAGTATATGGTCCGAATGTTAGCAGTGCTGTGCCAAAGGGTAAGTATAATGTCTGTATATTAGCACTGCTGTGCCAAAGGGTAAGTATATGGTCTGTATATTAGTACTGCTGTGCCAAATGGTAAGTATAAGGACCATATGTTAGTACGGCTGTGCTAAAAGGTAAGTTTAAGGTCTGTATGTTAGTACTGCTTTACCAAAGGTCCATGTGTTAGAACTGCTATTCCAAAGCGTAAGTGTAAGATCCATATGTTAGCACTGCTCTGCTAAAGGGTAAGTATATGGTCTTTATGTTAGTACTGCTGTGCCAAAGGGTAAGTATATGGTCCGTATGTTAATACTATTGTGCCAAATGGTAAGTATAAGGTCTGTATGTTGGTGCTGCTGTGCCATAGGATAAGTATAAGCTCTGTATGTTGGTACTGCTATGCCAAAGGGTAAGTATATGGTTTGTATGTTAGCACTGCTGTGCAAAAGGGTAAAGATAAGGTCAGTGTGTTAGTACTGCTGTGCCGGTAACTGTAAGGTCCATACATTAGTACTGAAATACCAAAGGGAAGTTTATGGTCCATATGTTAGTACTGCTTTGCCAAAGGGCAAGTATACAGTCTGTTTGTCAGTACTGCTGTGCCAAAGGGTAAGTATATGGTCTATATATTAGTACTGCTGTGCCAAATGTTAGTATAAGGGCCATATGTTAGTACAGCTGTACTAAATGGTAAGTATAAGGTCTGTATGTTAGTACTGCTGTGCCAAAGGATAAGTATAAGGTCTGTGTGTTAGTACTGCTGTGCCAAAGGGTAAGTATAAGGTTCATATGTTTGTACTGCCGTACTAAAAGGTAAGTATAAGGTCCACATTTTAGTACTACTTTACTAAAGAGTAAAGATATGGTTCTTATGTTAGAATTACTAAGCTAAAAGGAAAAGGCCGATCCTCTTATTTTAGTACTAATGTAACAAAGGGTAAAGTAAAACTTTACCATGTAAAACATGCAAGTGCGACGGTGTCAGATTGTAAATATAAGGTTCTTATGTTAGTAATTCTATGCCAAAAGGTAAATATAAGCTTATATGTTCATACTGTTGTGCAAAAGGGTAAATATAATGATGCTATGTTAATTTTACTCTGCTAAAGGGTAAGTATAAGGTTCTTATGTTCATTCTACTGAGGAAAAATTGTAAAGATAATGCTCTTACGTTAATACTGTGTTCCAAATGTTAATGATGAGGATCTTATGTTAGAAATATTGTGCCAAAAGGTATGGATAAGATTCTTATTTTAGTTCTACAATACCAGTGAGTAAAGATAATGTTCTTATGTTAGCATTACTGTGCCTAAGGGTGAAGATAAGATGGGTCTATATCAGAACATCGAAACTGACAATGTCAAATACTCACATGAGCAAAAAATCATGTCCTTGAAGTTTATTAATTTTGTTCGCAGTACAGTGAAGATTGAGATTTTTGCCCTTTCCTCACAGTAGTGCGACCTCAGAGTAGGAATATATATTTACCGGGGGGTGTTGGGGGCACAGTCCCCCCACAATACTGTTGTCGAGTACATGAATATTCGCTCATGTGAGTGTTCGATGTTGGTTTGGATGTTCTGACATAGACGCATATAAGGTTCCTATGTTAGTGCTACTGTACCAAAACGTAACTATAAGGTTCTTCTGTTAGTACTGCTGTGCCAAGGGATATGTATAAGGTTTGTATCTTAGTGTGCTGTGCCAAAGGGTAAGTATAGGGTTCTTATGTTCGTATGTTGGGCCAAAGGGTAGGTATAAAGTTCGTATCTTAGTATGCTTTGCCAAAAGGCAAAGATGTGGCACTTGTTCACATCTCAGCTTATTGGGGGGATTTTTTTTGTGTGTGCATGTGTGTGCGTGAGTGCGTGCATGCATGTGTGTGTGTGTGTGTGTGTGTGTGTGTGTGTGTGTGTGTGTGTGTGTGTGTGTGTGCGCGTGTGGTGTGTGTGTGTCTTAGATGATTGGGTGATAAATTTGCAAACAACTGTGAATAACATGCTACTATAACTGAAGTCTTCTCTATAATATTTTTTATAATGTGAATAAATAAGTAGTTAGCTATACTCTTTACCAGACAAAATTTCACTGTTCCTTATTTTCTTCTGTAGTAGTACAAACTCAAGGTCATTATGCATGGCTCTATATTATATAACCGAAAGTTCATTAGAGCGAATACGACTACACCGACACATAAATAGTGACACACAAAAACATCGAAACACCTAAACACCGATAACTGACATTGGATTCTCACGGTTGGCCAATTCTCATAAACTATACCAGCTAAAGTCACCGCATTCATTACACACACAATACCCATTAACAAAACAACCTACATACATAAAACACATATCTACCACACTTCACCTACTTAAAATACTACCAAAACTATACTTACATAACAACGCACTTCATCCACACACCCCCTAACTAGATATACCAACTCTGAGATCGTACTACAGTGAGGAAAAGACAAACTTAATGCTACATGCATCACCAGGTTTGCGGTATTGGCCAAACATAACTGTTCAATATTTTGCATCTCGAGATATACATATTTCCCTATTATGCGATTTCATCCTTTATGTGTCGTGCAACATGTATTCGCCCTTATGAACTTTCAGTTATATAATATAGACCCATTATGCATACCTTGCCATACTGCTAGAAAGATTTGGCAAGCATAATTCTATGGAGAACAATGCAGGTTTTGTTCTGAGTCTGTGTAGATATTATCAGATTTTGTCCCTGATTTTCATTATAGTGTGCCAAATAGTACTCTGTGTTTGTACACACAAGCACACACATAAACAGATACTTACATACATGCCTATGTATATGTATAGTAGACAGGAGTATGAGATCAACAAACCCCAGGGTTGAGAAATATGGCCCTTCCCCAGGGATTGTATGATCTCTGACTTAGTATCAATCATTACCAAGTGGTGCATGCACAGCCTCCCCACATAGAGGGTGCAGTGGAGCTTGCCCCCCCACAAATTGTGATGTTTTACTTTAGTATGCTCCAAGGTTATGCTCAAGGAACAGACACACTCTTAACTCAAAGCAACACTACCTCAGACTCTGCTCCTAACTAGATACTTCTGGTTGCCTCTTCCTCTGACAACCTTTCTGTTCATCTTGGTGCAACTTACCTCCTCGCACCTACTTCCTTAGCTAAATTCAAACCCTTCTGCTTGAGATTACCATCGAAATAAAATAAATCTCAAAAATTTCATCCGACTTGGGGACTTCAATGCAAACCTTTTTGGCCCTAATCAAAACAATATTGTTGAAATCCTTAATGAGGTCAATCTCACACAGCTGGTCAATTAACTCACCAGACCAATCCCTAACTCTTCTCATCACTCATCACTCACTTCTTGATCTTGTTATTACTAATAATCCTAATGTTATTTCCCAAATTTTCATCAACCACTTCCTTCAGTGACCATTTTCCAATCAGCTTCAGTATCTCTCACCACATAAACAAAATCCCTCCCTCCCTCATATCCTTACATAACAAATCTAAATCCAGCATCCTCAAACTAAAGACAATTGTAGCCTCATTAAACTGGTCTTCTGTTCTCACTTCTACTGATCCAAACCATTGCAGCATTCTCCTCATACCAATTCTCACTAACCTCCAGGGCTCACTTTTCTCTAAAATCACACAGCTCTATAAACTCAAAAAAACAAAAACAAAAAAAAAACTCTCACATACGAATTCAAATGCCTCCTTAATCTCAAGAACAATGCCCAGCAAACTTGTAAAAACAACCCATCACCAACCTCCAGGCAATTCCATACTTAGTTAAGAAATATAGCTAAACAGGCAATCAGTCTGTCTACATAAAAGTCTTATTGTGAAAAAGCATCAGTCGCCAATCAGCTCACCCATTCTGTCTCTCAATATCATCTACTATCCTCAAAATTGTATGTTTTTTGGGCTGGTAGGAGCACTTCTACTGCACTCTTTTCACTTACTGATAGCATCCTCCTGGCTATGGACAAAGGCATCCTCACTGGAAGCAATGTTTATTGATCTCATCAGAGCTTTTGATCTGGTTGACCATAACATTTTTTAGCTCACTTAACTCTGATTGGAACTAACCCAAATACAGCTCTCTGGTTTAAAAAAAATATATCTTTCCAATCAGTACTTTTCTATGCAGTTTCAAAACACCCTCTTTGATTCCACCCCTCTTCTTAAAGGAGTCACTCATGGCTCCATTCTGTCTCCCCTTATTTCCATTTTCATTAATAAACTACCACTTGCCTCCCTCACTTCCCAATCTTACTATATGCCAAAGACATGGTTTTATTTCACTCAAACCTGACCTCCTTGGCCATATGGCAAGTACTTCAACATAACTTCCTTTCTCTTATCAAATGACTTATTAATAAAAAGCTAATGCTGAACACTTCCAGAACTAAAATAATGATGTTTGATGCTGCCCTAAATTACAGAATAACACCAAATGTCTTCCTATCAATGACCATCATGACAACCCCACTGATTAAATCATCTCCTTTTGGTATGTGGCTTCATCCCACACTGAACTTTTACCTTCACCTAGAATAAATATGGAAGGAAATACATTTTCTCCTGCTTTGGTTTTATAAAATGTCCTCCTTTATCTCCAGACCAACCAGGAATGCCATAGTCAAAGGCATTCTACTAAACCAGTCTGAATATAGAATTCCAATGGTTTCAGCAGCATCACAGAAAAACTCCTCCACCCTCAAAACTATAAGCAATTCTATCTGCTCTTTCATTACCTTCTCCCCTAGAAATGAGCATCATTGTATCATGCATAATAAAGCCAGTTAGCTATGTGTCCAACAATGTGCCAATGTGCTTATTGGATGCCAGCTTTACAAGCTCCTCAAAGCACACCCCTGTCCTTCCTTTGTCTCCCACCTACTCAGATGAACCTCCCAATTACCATATGAGAAGTATTTACCACTCTAATCCACTTCTTCAATGTCCCAGAACAAGAGCTCCTTGCATTAACCATGCCTTTTCGAACCTACGTCCCAGAAGAAAAATTCATCACACTAACCATGCCTTCTCCACCCTACTCCTCAAACTCTGGAAATCCTTTGTACTAATCTTAAACACCTCATCTCATACCCCTCATTCCATTTTCAACTTAGAGATCGTCTCAAGTCTGAGTCAATTTGCAAATGCTTTCCCTCTGGACACTTTACTTAATCCCCCCACTCTCCCCTTCACCGGTCGGACACCTTTGTCGTCCTCCCATTATTTTCGTACAATAATATGTGACATCTCTTCCACATTGTATATATTGTATATATTTAATTTCCATGTCTCCATATCTTTACACTTTGTGCTCTATCCCCTTACTACTCCATTCTGCTTTTTCTTCCGTCCATACTCCAACTATCCTCTCCTATTGTCACTTATACTGTGTACTTTGTTTTTATTACTGTTGATCATTGCTGTCATCACACAACATATTGTTGGTCTTCATAATACTTCTTATTAACTTGTTTGCCTATTGTAATTTATATTTGTCCAGGTTGAGACTGAAATAGGTACCCTTTTAGCAGTGCAGTACCCTGTTTACCAAAATTAATACATAAATGAACAAATAAAATAAATAAATGGACAGTGACCTGCAGGCCTACGCAATCCAGCAGACATGCTGATGGGTTTTGGAGATCCTACATCACATTCTTTTGAGTTTGAAACCTTTAATTTTGTGCTGAGGGGATAGTTTCAAGCTTAAAAAGGGTGTATTTGCTTTTAAGTATCCCTTGAAAATAAGAAGGTTCTACAGTGTTAGTCAGGAAAAGGGTGCGTCAACCGTTTAATGAGGTGCTCATTGCCAATTAATAATATATAAAGAGGTAGCCTTCAATGTCAAGATAGGAAGTTGATTACTCGTGTGGAGGTTCAATAAAAAGAGCAACAGCTTACCTTACAACCCTGAAGGTGTGCGAGAGCCTAATTAGGAGTAACCACTCTGGAAATCATCTGTAGTATACAGCTTGACAAAGTTTTTTTGGTGATTGTCAACCAAAACCCCACCACCAAGGTAAGACTCAGTTTGTCTAAATAGTGATACTGTAGTGGTGTTATGGAAATGGTTTTTGGTAAGGTGTAAGTTTGGGGTGAGGGGCACATTGAAGGCTATTATAAATTAGTAAGGATGAGTAGAGGGGCTTCAGGCACACTCACATCAGAATACTTATTCATCTGATATATTTCATACAGAGCCTTGGGAGACAACCCTTGCTCAGCATTTCAAGTAATTTAAGAACCTGTGCTTTTTGACATTCTCCACCACGGAACAAACCACCTCTAACCCTCCATTTTAGTGCTAACAACATCAATTAGTAGCTAACCCAATTCATTTCCCAACTTTGGAATATATTCCCAATACATATCAAGTAAAGTACCTCCCTGCCTGCCTTGATTATTAGATGGGTATCCATAAATTCATGCCAATGATCTTCTGTCCAGAGGAAACCAGTTCACTCTTATCACTTCAAAGGTGTTGCAGCTAAGCTTCTGATTGGGAGTTTACTATGATTAATAATTACTATGATTAATTAACTGCCATTTAGTTGACAAGCAATGAAGATAAAGTAAAGGGTTTAAAACCTTAGGAATTCAGTCTCTACACAAGACAAATTCTGATATTGCAAAACACAGAGAAACATTTGAGGTTAGGGGACAAGCCTCAGTGAACCATGTGATGTGAGCACAATCCTCATAGTCCAACCTCTAAATATACCTACACTCAAGTCCCACAAAGTCAAAGAAAAGGGAGAAGGTGGAAATCAAAAGTAAGACTCATCTGCTTCCTCATCTCCAAATCTGCAGGGCAGTCACTGCAGCCTAAGCAGTCCTAATATAGCAAAACATCAACAATAGCAAACTTACAATTTCCCTGTTTAATGTTAATAGACTTATTCTGGGATATGACAAAATACATATTTTAAAAGTAAAATTCAACTGTCAAATAGTGATCAGAAAAATTATTTTACATTTGAAACAGTCCAGCATCAGTTTAAGTCTTGACTATAAATAATATGTGAAGCAAAAATATTGAATGAAAATGAATAAATAGTTTTGCTTGTCCAGACCACTAACCACATTTAATAAGAAATCACAAATTATATTCCAGACCACCGATTAGAACATGTGCTGCCCAAGTATTTCCTGCACTGACAATTATTATTTCAATGGTGAGTGGATTAACTAAAGTTACTAAAGTATGAAATCCTGAAAATCCAATGCTAACAGAAAAGCCATACACAAAACATAGACTGAATCCATGAAAGAAAAATACCAAGAATTGAAAATCTGACATCTGTGTAGCATCTAAGAAGCAGAAATATACAGCAAATCACACATTACCAGGAACACAATCAAATAGCCTCAGTCAATGCAGGGGCCAAGTTTCTGAAGAAGCACAAAAGTTGGACAATATACTACCCGTGCTGAAAGAAAGCAGAACAGCTTGTCTGAAAATAAACTATGCCTCCAGTAAACAGGATGGACGACATCACAAGATGCAGGATTCAGATTTACCAGATGTACACCAGAACGGGAAATGGGGTTACACTGTAGCAAGCTGAAACATACAAACTCCTATGATACATCAAAATACCAATGGCATTCCAGTACAGGACTTGAATGGTGCAGTATCATCTTTTAACAACAAAACAATGAATATTTGTAAATAGTGTTTGAAAAACAAACATTCACAGATTGAGCAGAAAAAACATAAACTAAACTGATGTTATCCTAATCAGTTTCATGCCACCTTCTTGGAAGACCACTCTGAATATTCATTCCCCTCACTACTGTAGCTTCCCATAATCTCTTCACATTCCCACACTCCAACCACATGTGCAAATTGACTTCTCCATCTTCTTCATTGGTCACTATTATCCATCATCCCATCCATGTTTACCTTACCTGTATATGACAACTGATATTCACTAGTTGTTTCTACTGCCCATTGCCTCTAAGCTAATTAAATATGTGCCATATCTCAGAGTCCCTTCCTCCAGTCCCCCTTCATGAGCTGGATAAATCTAAACCTCTGGCACCCTGTCTCATGCTTCTACCCCCACCGTCTCTTCCATAACTCTGTGCAGTGAAGTGGACACTGATTTGTTCTAGTTCATAGAGGCCATTTCTTTTGTTTGTGTACACTGATATTGTGTATTTGTATGTTCCTGAATCAATCAGACTAACAGGTACAACAATTACAAGCATAATACATGCAATGAAGTCCATAATCTTAAGACAAAGGCTGTCCAATATTGTCATAGCAAGTGATGTTCTACAATATAAATATAGGACATTCAGGACATTTGTGTGATAGTTGGGAGGGTGGCCTAATGGTTAAGGTGTTTGCCTTACAAACACAAGATGCAGCGTTTGAGTCTCACAAGGGATAATTGGCTAGGCTTAAAATAGCTCACAAGGGCAGTTAGCTTAGTACTAATCTATGAACCTATAGTGAAACTTTAAGCTTTTAAAGTCAAGTCTCTTTGGAAGTAATGAACAGAGAAAGGTGCGGAAACCTAGCAAACCATGGAAATCTCACAAGCCAGACTGGTAGCATTATATAGATAGATAGAAAGATAGATAGATAGAGAGAGAGATTTTATAAAGAGAAAGGGAGTGTCATATATAGGGGTATGTAGCTTTAAATATGATAATATCAGGCTATGGAAGCTACACGTCATGTGATATATATGTTGCTTTGAAATGGCACTGAGGCATCCTTAATAGCTGGGAGTTAATGAAGCAGCAAATTTTGAACTAAATCCATATGGTGAAACTACCACATCAGTATACTATAATAAAAAGAAAAAGCTCCTGGCCATCAGTAAACAATGTCCACTTCATCATTATAAAAGGAATGTAAAACTGGTAAGTAACTTAAACTTACAATTAGGACATACAACGTCAACTATAAACTTAGGACTGCAGCTAGCTGAAGAAGGACTACAATTCCATACAGAACTTATCTCAAAAGATACCTCCTTCTCTTAACCCAAGGACATTGCTAATATTCTTACAGACATGTATTCTCTTCCAGCTTCACTCCATTCCATTCCAGTCCCCATCTCTCTGTTTCAATCCTCCCTCACACTCTCCGTCCTGAGATCATTTGGGATCAAGTCTTTTTCGTACTTTCCAAAATTAAAAACACTATTTCCATGGTTTGTGACAATATCCCCGGATGTCTGCTGAGAAGTGTAAAGTCTGGCCTAGCAAAACCCCTCCATCAGCTCCTCAACCTATATCTCTCCACTGGCTATGTCTCTGTGGCATGGAAATGACAGTTGTGGTGCCCTTGCCTAAAGGTGTTCCCTCTACTAACCATGGGAATTACGCTCACTAATGATATGTGCAAGGCTTTGGAATACATTAGAGCTGAACAAACAAACAATAATATAGGAGGCCTTGTGTCCTCGGATGTATGTCTGTCTGGTTTTATAAAAGGCAGATTGTGCCTGTTCAGCCTGGTTAAGCTCCTTGAAAAGGTTAATGAGGACAAGAATAAGGGGTGCACAATCCTGACTGCTAATCTGGCCCTTCCTAAGGCCTTTGCCACTGTCCTACATGTTGGGATTATTGATAATCTCAACAACTCAAACTTTACCCATAGATAGTGCATTGAATTGACAATTATCTGTCTGCAAGAAACTTAAGAATAGGGATATTTGCTCTACATGACAAAATGTTACTAGTGCTGTCACACAATGCTCTGTCCTGGGTCACCTCCTCTTTTGTATATATATTTTTGGGACACTGATATCAGGGGACATGGTCTAACCAAGTTTGCCAATTATTGCAAACTGGGGGTGTTATCAAATCCCATTCTGATACTCAAATTCTCCAGCAAGGGCTGGAACAAAGAAATACCTGGTGTATCATTCATTGGCTTACCCTTAACACCAAGAGATACAGCATAGTGCAAGTCAAGTATCACTGCTGCTTGCCATGTAGACAACATTCCACTTAAATATAACATAGTCATCAGAGACTTGGGTGCATTTGTTGATAACAGGCTCTTCTATGTATTTGAGGTGGTTAGACAATCCCTCGACCTTGCACTGCTTATCTTTTATAGCATTTTCCCAAGGTCCATAGAAATTATAATTCCCACTTTATGAATCCCTTATTAGGCCCATCACTGAATATAATGTGCCCTTCAACATCTACCTCTCAAATACCTAAACCAGCTTAAGGGACCTCAATGTTTCTTCACCAAAATTATCTCATGTCTCCATAACCTTAGTTGTTCTGATAGAATAAAAGCCCTTTCACTGTACTCAGTGTCATACAGACTCCTGAAGGATGATTTCTGCATAGCTTTTCATGTTAAGAATGTCCTAGCAGTCTTTGAACTCCTTCACCTAAATAGAATAAGAAGTAAAGTAAGTGCCACATTCTAGGGACCTAAACCTAACCATACACTATCACATCAACAAAACCAAATTGAATAACAGATACCTAACCCAACATATATCACATTTTTAGAATAGGCTACCCTTATCTATCAAGCAGAGTACTTTCCTTACAACCTTTAAAACCAGTCTGCATGACTGGATAGGTGATCACAAAGTTTTATCCAGAATATGTGGAGAATGTCTACTAAATGGGGCCACTGCTAGCTTCTGACCAGTACTGAGTGATGTGGATGAGCTTCTTGATGGTCTCCCTTGGCCATAAGCATAGCAAAAATCTATAAACTTATGAACCCATGAACTCAAAGAAATTACAGACTCGTCCATTTGTATGTTAAACTAACTCAACTGTTGCCATCACTGGTTTTGTACAATATAATATTGTACAGACTGGATAGTGCTACAGATATTTTCAGGACACCTTCTTAGAGCTATAATGTAATATCTCTTTCTCCTGACTCATCCAGATAGTGGAACTGCATTTTTAGGCAGCCTAACATGTATCCATTGAAAATCATTGTGCTCTGGAGTACCCAGTGGTATGTCTTTGTTACCTGTGTCCTGGTCTGTACAGGTGTGATGACATGAGGTAGTGCCATCTGTACCAGGGAGAGTAGGGCAGTACATCTGTAACATATGCAAGCATAGCAAGCCGGAGTTTTGTAAATAATTTTATGTCATTTGACTATCACACTGATTTCTGCAGATGCTTGTGTTAAAAATGTATTGTAAAGTTGATTGTGTTAGAAATGCGTCAACAGTGGGTCCTACTGGACAGAAAAGAGATATACATATACGTGAGACAGTATTATTATTATAACTAATTAAATGTATATGTTTTAACAGAGAATTCTGGAAGGGAAGAGATTAATCTCAGTCCAACTAATTTTGAAAAATAGCTTGAAAATTAAATGGGTTGGTTTAGGTCATAAAGAGTTTATCTTACAGGTTTGATTGCAGCCAGAGACAAAAATGTCTGGAAAACCAGGACTAGGAATCTTACTGTTGTTGTCCTTACAGGTAAACTAATTGCTACTCATGAAGGGTGTTTTTTTTAATTGTTTTATAGCTTTCAGTAGCTGCAGCAGATATTAGCAAAGCTCTGGTGTGTATTTTACCAGTGTTAGGTGACCAGATGTGATGTCATTTTATAACCAGCACTGAAATTATTTTTTTAGATATTAGTGAGAGATATTCTGGAACTCTTGCAGCAGCACTTTGTTTTTTGGACCCTAACAATAAAATATATCTCACAGGTATCCCACACAATCTCACACCTCATCTTGCCTTACTGTAGTCAAAAACTCAACACACTTTATCTTGCCTTGCTTTAGTAAGTAACCAAATAACAGTAATTCTTTAGTCATTAAAGAAACTATAGTGAGAATAGTTAAGTAGTGTTTTTCTGCATCTGTATGAATCTATCCAACTGTGTTAAATGTTATATCTCCTCTGATTGAAATATGATATTTTTTGTAACTAGATATTCAATATTCTCACATTGTCTATTTTATTATTTATTATTAAATACTTATATATCTTTCATTGTGGCTGGTCTTTTTAAGGAATACTTTTAGCATCTTAAGAGTACTTAAGCATATTTTAGTGACACTGTGGTCACTCCTGAAAACTATGCTGCATTGATCAAACTCTACCTTTTGTATTAGTATTAATTTTACTCAGTATAATTGGATACCTTTGTAAGAGCCCTAGAGTAGCTTACTGGTGGAAGCATAATTACCTTATAATCTGTGCAGAAGGAGCACAGCTGATAAATTTCTGCCAACCTTTCCCAGGTGTGTGTGTGTGTGTGTGTGTGTGTGTGTGTGTGTGTGTGTGTGTGTGTGTGTGTGTGTGTGTGTGTGTGTGTGTAAAGATCAAATATCCAAGTGTGTGTATCAGCTTCAGGGAACAGGGAGCTCACTGCTCCAAAGTGGTCACTGTGGAGTGTTGCTTGGGCCCTGGAGAGAGACAGAGTCCAGCCCCAAATCTGGAGTGTGCTCCCTGCATGCTCTTAAGGGAAATTGTACTTGGTGCAGAGAGATACATCTGAAACTACTGTGTGAATCCATTTTTGCTCCTAGTGGCCATCCCTTACTGGTGTCAGTGGCGAGGATTGAGGATCCTTGATTAGTGGCCTGCAGTGTGAACCCTCACATATTGGTGGCAGCTGGGTGGGATATTAATTGAACTTCTGTAGCCTGTGGGCAATTGTCACTGAAGGTGTGTGCTCTCAGCAGCCACAAGGTAAACATACAGAGTTTCATTTTCACAACAGTTTTATTTAATTTTGTTAGTTTAGTTTAGTCAAGTAAAGCAGGCAAATATGTTAGCAGAGAGTTATGGCAAGTTGACAAAGAACCAGTTGCCCAAGGTGTGTGAAGTCAAAGGACTGGTGCATGCCAATCTGACTAAAGAAGAAGTGGTTTAATCCTTAATCGCAGCTGCACCACAGAGAGACAACCAGTTTGGTGATGGGGATGTGCAGCCTTCAGAAACATGAAAATTCACCTTTTGCTCAGAGGACTTAAAAATCTGTCTGGAGTTAAAGAGGCTTGAAATGGAGGCTAAATGTTTGGAATTAGAATCAGCAGAGAGACTGTGGAATTTGGAGGCTGAAGAAAATGAAAAACAATGCCAACATGAGAGGGAGATGCTGACTCTTCACTGGGGTCATGGAGGTAATGGGGAAGGGAATAACTGAACCCCAGAAGCAATAAAGGTCAGTAAATGTCTTCCATAGTTTACAAGGTGATAATTGTGATAGTTTTATTCATATATTTCAAAAAGTAAGTAAACAGTGTAATGTTGACCAAAGGCTCTGGGCTTGGTTCTTGACCCCCTTACTCCATGGTAAAGCTGTAACTGCTAAATTGTCTGATACTGATTATTTAAACTATGATAAAGTTAAACAATGCTACTTGGAATGCTTTAAGTTAACACCTGAAGCTTACAGAAAAAAAAAGGTTTTGAGAGTACAGGCACAAGGCAGATGAAAGTGTATGTTATTATATACTGCTGAGTTAAGTACTTATTTTTATAGATGGGTGAGCAGGTGTCAGGTCACCACTTTTGAAAGGCTGGCAGACCTTTTGATGAGGGAACAAGCCTTAGCACTTTGTCTGGGGACATGAGAATCTGGTTGGCTACAGATGAGCAGGGCAGAAAAGGGGATCTCTACTTAGCAAGCAGGACACCACTGCACAAGAAGGGAATGCCCAGTGCTGCACATGGATATAAGGGAACCCATGGTGGGCATCCTAATCCACCTCAGCAGAGTCCACCAGTAACAGGGGAAGCCACTAGTTCAGGTACATAGCTAGGTTCAAGGGTGAGATGTTTTCAATGTAACCAGAGGGGACAAGTAGCATACAAATGTCCACTGAAGCAAGGTGGAGAACAAAAGGTGAGGGAGACAGCAAGTGGGAGTAACAGCATGCCAGTGGTAATTTGTCTGGAGACAACAGGGGTACCAAACTATCACAAGAGGTTATATCCTATCTAAGTGGATGGAAGACAGGCCACTGCTAAGAGAGACAAGACACAGCCTCTGACATAACCATTATGAAGCCTGCAGTGGTTAAAGAGGAGTTGCACTTGCTTGGGCAGCCCATAATGAGGCACCACTATCAGAAGATACCAGACTTTCTGTGGAAAGGGAGCTGGGAAGGGTCACAAAGGTAGAGTTGAGACAGACTCAGCTTTTCTACCCTATCTTATGAGGCTTCAGGGAGGTAGCTAAGGAGGCACCAGATTCTCAAGAAAAAAGGGAGTCTGTATACTAGAACAAAGGCTTACTTTATAGAGAGTGGATCCCTGACAAATGGCTAGAGAGTGAGGTAACAGAGCAGTTAGCAGTGCCCAGAGCCTACCATCTGGCTCTTCTAGCCATAGCCCATGACATTTCTTTTGCAGGTCACATGGGCATAAAGCATACCAAGACACATATTATGCAGAACTTTTGTTGGCCTGGGATTGTAAGGGATGTAACAGGGTACAACAGGACCTGTGAGCAGTGCCAAAAGATACACAAGGCAGGAGATGAGGTGAAAGCTCCTTTGATGCCTTTGCCTGTGATTGAAGACCCACTTCAGAGGGTAACTATGGATATTAGGGGCCTCTGATCACCCCAAGTTTCACAGGGGAAAAGTATATCCTGGTGGTAGTAGATTATGCTACTAGCCATTGCTTTACAACAACACCATGTACAGATGTCAAAATAAACAACACATGAAACCAATGCACCACTTTATTCTTCTGGTACCTCAGCCTTTTGCCTTCAAGGGATAACTTTCCATATAACCAGCAGTTCTTAAATACACACACACCCTGATGGGTTAATTAATCACTTTAGCAATTGAACAATTAGGTTCATAGGTTCATAGGTAGGTACTAGGCTATCTTCCCAAAGGCATTTATAAGCCTAGCCAGAATGTGTTTGCTTTCACCGCCCCCTTAGATTAGTTCCCTGTGCCTCTGTCCAGCAGAGCTACTGAAGTGATCCTCGGGGTAAACTTTCTGTTTCCCATCCACTCAGCAAGGTTTCTTTTGAAGAGTGTTAGCGAGGAGCTCTGCCTAATGTAGATTGGAATCTTGTTGAAAAGCATGGGAAATCCCTGGGACAGGACTCTATCCCTCCGGCACATCCTATTTATTGTTGTGGTAAGGTTTAGATCCCTAGAGCATGTGGCCTGAGGGGATAAGCTTTTCTTTAGGTGGAGCATGTCCATCAATTCTAGGTTGGACATGGCCTTGTATGTCAGGCAGAGATCACCTCTGAGTAGGCGGTATGCAATCGAGTACAGCTGGAGTTTCTTCAGTCGAGCTGCATAGGGCATCTGTTTGAGGCCAATGACCCTCTTGGTGAGGTACTTTTGTGGTCTTTCCAGCTGTTGCAGGTGTCTTGTAAGGTACATCCCAAATGGAGTGTTGTACTCTATGATGGGTCTGATGAGTGATGAGTAGAGGGGCACAAAGACCTCTTTTTATCTGGATGTGAACCCTTTTGTGATTAGTTGTGCCACGTAGAAGGATTTTCTAACCACTTTGGCAATGTGATTATCAAAGGTGAGATTACTATCTACTTGGGTCCCCAGATCCCTTATTACGTCTTCCGTATTTAGGCGACTACCACTTATGTGGTAGTTTGTGAGTACTTTGTTTTTTCCAAAGGGGATGACTATGCACTTTTTGGCATTTAGCTTGAGGCCATGATTTTGACACCAGGTATCCATCTCAGTGAGACCCTTTTGGAGGATGTCTGTGTCAGCCGGAGAGTCAATTATAGCCCCTAGTTTACAGTTGTCTGTGATCTTGGTAAGCCATAGTCCTCCTGTGCTTGCCTGTACCACTGAGAAGTATATGCCAAACAGGAGGAGTCCTAGGACTGAGCCCTGGGGAATGCCACTTGTAACCGGTTTAGAGTCGGACCTGGTTTCCACAACTCTCACCATGTGAGTTCTGTCCATGAGCCAGTTGGCGACCTATTTTGTGCCATAGGGGTTTATGTTCAGGCTGGTGAGCTTGTCTATAATACCAGAATGGGGAATGGTGTTGAAGGCCTTTGCGAGGTCTAGGTAGGCTGTGTGTATCACCTTTCCGTCATCTATAGCCTTGGTAACTGTCTCAAAGAAATCCTCCAGGTTTAGGAGGCATGATCTGCCATTAACAAAGCCAAACTGGGTAGGGTCCAGTGTTTGGAGGTTCCCAATGTCTCTGTTAATGAGGTCCATGATGATGCGCTCCATAGCTTTGCAGACCAAGCTAGCCATGCTTATAGGGCGATAGTTCCCAGGGTCTGTTGTGGCTCCACCTTTGTGGAGCAGAATAACCATTGCTGTGCACCACTCTATGGGTACGTAACCTGTGGAGAGGCTGAGTTTGAACAGTGTGCTTAGGTGAGGGGTTAGTTCGTCTTTGAGCTAAGGCAGGATTCACGAAGGCTTGCACGGAGTGTAAGAGACGTGTAACACTCCATGCAAGCCTCGCGATCCAGGAACAGCCCGAAACTCCGTGTAAGAGACCAGCTAAAACGTCTCCTACACGGACTGGGCGTGGATATGCTAAATACCTCACTTGCAGCCAAAAGGTATGAAAATGAGGTATATTAGCGATCCACGAAGCAGAAACCAGCCCGTGTAAGAGACGTTTTAGCTGCAGAAATGTACTCAGTTGACAACTGAGTATGTTTCTGCAAAAATCACAACTGAGCCATGTCAGCTCCAAATAAAGGGTGCATATGTGTCAGGCAGCATGCCAATGGCCAAATATGTGGCCATTGGCAAGGTAACCCGATGCAAAAATTAAAAAAATATAATTTGTTTTTAAACGCAGCGCAGCCCCGCGCAAATGGGCTGCGCTGTATAAAACATAAAAATGAAGGTTATAAACCCACAAATGTGGGTTTTATGCAATACATGGAATGACAATGCAGGGACCAGCAGACCAAAAACAACATGGCCACCGTGTAGTGGTTGCTAAGGGGGGAAGCTGAGTCTAAGACATGTAACTAAGCATTAGTAGGCAATCTCATGTAAATGAGGGTTAGGATACTGAATCTCACAGTCACATAGCAAATGAGCACAGTCTGAGTAGTGTAAGAGATACATAAGGGGGAGGAATAGAGTAGGAGATAGGTGACATCACAGGGGGAATGGCAGAAAGAAATGCAGTTCATTGGAGGTCAGTGTAACATGACAGATGACAGACACAGATCAGGGAAAGTGGAGTGCCACAAGATAAGCATGAGAAAGTCAAGAAATGGAAGGTGTACACTGTTACTTACACCAAAGTTTCTTGCTGGTCGTGTATGCGCACGTGTGCGCGCCATGAAGCGCGAGTAGGGCAGTGTGCGCACGTGTAAGGCAGACTGAGCATGTGGGAGCCTGCTGGCAGACTTGTAAGACTGTTTGCACTGGTGTGCGCGCGTTTTAACCCAAAGAGGCAGATCCTGAACCGTCTAAGCATGTGTGCGCGCGTGTAAGCCACTGTGAGCGTGTTTCTGCTGGTATGCACGCTGCTCCCCCCTGAGGAAACAGAAAGGAAAAAGAAAGCAACATAATTAGTAGGAAGCTGTCAGGGAATACTGCTGGAGCTAGCAGGTGAAAACAATTAGAAGCAGGCAATTACACAGGCAGAATAGTAGCCCAGCCCAGCACTTAAAACTCTGCAAACAGCAGTGCAGGATGTTTCTCTCAAGAGACACTGCAAGACAGGAGTAAGCTATTAGAAGTGAAAACTGAAAAAGCTGAACTCAGAGCAGAAATGTTAGGGGCTCCCATAGCTGTCATAATGAGACATAGGTGACTTGTTGAGGGTGGTGACAATGCAGATGGTGCCAGACAACCCACAGTGAGGAGATGGAGAAGAGTGTACAGGCCCAGGGTCACCTACCACGGGTTACATGAGCTGGAGATAGTAGAGCGCTATAGAGTGGACAGAGAGCTCCTGCAGCAAATAGTTGAGCTGTGCAGGCCACGCCTCACACACAGAACCAACAGAGGGGAACCCATCCCAGTGGAAACCAAGGTATGTGTTGGCCTAAGAATACTAGCAACAGGTACCTTCCAAAGACCAACTGGTGATATGATGGGGATATCACAGGCATCAGCCTCCAGGGTACTGCACCAGTTCCTGGATGCCATGTCAGCACATGTCGGTGATCATGTATATTTCCCCAATGCCCGTGAGGTATTGGCCAGCAATATGCATCTCTTCCAGCAAAAAGCGGAATACCCTGAGGTAGTGGGTGCAATAGACTGCACGCACATACGCATCAAAGCACCAGCCGGTGAGCGGGGTAGGGCCTACATTAACCGCAAGGGCTTCTCCTCCATCAACTGCCAGGTCATGTGTGATGCCCAGGGCATAATAATGAATGTGTGTGCTGGCTGCCCTGGGAGCTACCATGATTCCCACATCTGGCATTTGACGCAGCTGTACCAGACATTTGCCAATGGGGACATCCCACACGGACACCTAGTGGGGGATGCAGGTTATGCACTGGAGCCATGGCTGATGACACCCATCAGAAATGCACACACACCTGAACAGGAACACCATAATGAGGCACACGCACAAACACATAATGTAATAGAGCGTGTGTTTGGGCTGCTCAAGTCACGGTTCCGGTGTCTGGACACATCTGGTGGAGCCTTGCAGTACACACCAACTACATGTACCCAAATTGTCATGGTATGTGCTATGCTAAATAATATGATCTTGCGAAAACAGCTGCAGCAGGACCAGCATAGGGCTGGGCCAAACAACCCCCCACCATTGCCAAGGCCATCACAGGCAGAGCGTGACTCGGAGGAGGAACAACCTGAGCCTGCCCAGGAGGCAGAAGGAGGCGTGCCCAGTATGCCCTGGCCTTGGCAAAGAGGCAACGCATAGCACATACACTGGCTCAGTAGGAACCCTGGGAATGATACCCCCTCTGACTCACTCAAATAATAACAGGGATGCCTAAAATGACATGACCTGCTCACAAACATGTACAGGGAGTGTAATATGCGCATCTGACAGAGGCAGCCCTGCAGCACCACCTGAGGCAGAAATGCCATGTGTTAAGTAATGTAACACCATGTACTATATGCACACCTGAGGACCCTGACTAACATCCACCCTCACCAAGCATGAAGCCACAAAATGATGATGGGATGATCAATTGCAATAACTGGCTGAAGTAATGCAGTTAGTCAAAGGGGAGCCAATGTGTTTCAGCCTGGGAAGACATGCGGAGCATGACATGATGCACCACCTGCTAGGGGTGGCGTGCACCTATCAGTCCAGGCCCCATGGATACTGGCAAAGGCTGTCAGTACCCACAGCATGCCCTGAATAGGTAAGTCTCAAAACACAAACCCACCTTCATAGGTACCACAAGGGATAGGAACCTAGATGTAACGCTACCCAATGCCAGAAGTCTAAACAGCAAGATGCGTGCAGTGTAAATGCACACAGTATGGAGAATGTTGATATCAGTCCTGTAATAGAAAAATGGGTCAAGGCTCACATCAGCACCCTAACACTACCAGGTTACACCTCATACTGTGCTGTACAGCCGCAAAACATGGAACAAGCTACAAAAGGAGGGTGACTAGCAATAAATGTCAAGGATAACCACACCTCCATGTTGGTACCACAACAAGAAGCAGCATGGATTAGCCATGGTCAAATACCAATGGCTAAAACCACCTCCCAGTATATAGCCTGCTGCAGACTACTGTCCTAATACCAGGAACTGCACCTGGCCTATGTTGGAATACATGAATATATCAAGCCCCCCAAACCACAATATATTGCTTGACTGAAAATACCCAGACATACACTGGGAGCATTATACTAGCACCAACACAGTAGGAGAAAAGTTCCGAGAATCCATAAACCAAAATGCCCAGGAACAACGTACCACTCCCACAAGAGGGGTAAGCATACTGGATGTGATAATCAGCAACATGTGTACTGGATGGCAAGATGAGAAGTGTATCCCTCACTGGTAAGACCAGACCATAGAGTAATCACACTGGATATACACATCCTGACCACAGTCCCTGGCCAGAAAACCACAGTGAAAAACATGTGTAAAGCATAGGTTGCACCCCTCCAAACCAATGTGGAATCCACAAAAGGCCCTGTGCAAGTGCAGAATATGGGACACACCGCAGAACATGTTATACAGGCATTCCATGAACACAGCCAGGAATGCTTGGAGTATGCAATCACAAATAACAACAAGACACAATGCCATACATGCAGGCATCTGGCATGCTGGACTCCAGCCATTACCAAACCATGCAAGAGAATGAGGAAGCTACTACATGATAGAGCAAACATAAAAAGGGAAGTAATCACTGATCAGTAGTATGGCAATAAAATATGTCCACACATACAATCCACTAAGGCCAGCCACAACAAGTAGAATCTGTGAATCCAGAGGCAATGTGACACCTGCCCCAAGTACACAGACAACCCACAACCCCCCCCCAATAAATACAAATATATGTGAGAGATGCAACCATTTATCCAAACCGGAGGCTGAGCTCCCCCAACTTAGCACTGTCAAAACTAGTCAGGAGGAGAAGGTAACCACATACACCACAAACCCAGTCCCACATAGACCTATCACAACTGTAAACCAAACACATAAACACAGAAAAACATTCCCGGAGGCCCTAATTACAAACATACCACACCAACAGAAGCCTCCAAAGCAGATCCCAAGCAACCACAACCTCCAAACATAGAACATGCAACACATAGTACACAAAGCTGGTGTGCCAAACAGTTACAGGCCAGAAGGGGAAACAACATGCCTGATACAGTTGTAATAGGTGTCTGTATAGGCAGACACACTGCTGTCCTACTCACCAGACTGAACAAGGGAAAGGGTACAGTAAGCTGCCTGTAGGCTGCCACAATATGCCACATAACACAAGTATGCAGGTCACCCCAAAGCAAGCAGAAATATGATGCACTCATTGTCCATACTGGTGTGAATGACCTGAGATGTACCCCCCTGGACTACATGAAAAGAGACATGGATGAGCTCTCTGAGTATGTACCCCAGGCCGGTATGACACTGGCCGGTTGCAGCATCCAACCCTCGCCAAGAATGATGCCACAGTACAAACACAGAATGATCAGCTTTAACAGGTGGCACAGTTACAGCTGTCAGTCCAAGAGGGTCTAATGTCAGTCTGCTTGAGATGTCATGCATGACAAGCCATGCTGCTGTTCCAGGGATGGCTTGCACCTGTTACCCCTGGGCATCTGGATACTGGATAAGGCCTTTGCCACCTCCATAGAGCCGTATGTAGGCAAGGCCAAAAAGACTAACCCACCACCCTAGAAAACATAAGTGGTAAGAAACATAAGGGTAATGCTGACCAATGCCAGATGTGTAAACTGCAATATGCATGCCCCTGAGGCACTTCCCAGTATGGAGAACATCGATGTCTGTGCAGTGACAGAAGCCTGCTGCAAGCCTACTGATAGCACACCAGCACTACCAGGTTATACCACATATCATGCGTTATGACCCCAACACCTGGACCAAAACATCAAAGGAGGGGGAGTATCCATATGCAGCACAGATACCCATACGGCCAGGTAATTGACAATGCACGAAGCAGCGGAGACCACCCATGTGCACCTAAGTGTAGTCAAAACTGCTGTACAGTCTGTAGCATGTGACAGACCACACTCTCACACACAAGAACCCCACCCAGACATCCTGAAGACACTGGACAGTATGAATGTCCCACCAAATACCAGACAAGGTACTCACAAATTACCACATAGGTGGTAAACCATAATGTATGCAAGGAGTAATAAGGGACCTAGGGACACAAGTCGACAGTAACCTGTCATGTGACACTCACAATGCCAATGTGGCTAGGAAGACTGTCTATATTGGATACCGTATCATGAAAGGATTCACATCTACATCAACAGAGGTCACTGTGCCCCTGTACTGTTCCCTTATCAGACCCATAATCTAGTTCAATGACTCTTATGGGATGTACCGTACCTGACACCTGCAGCGGTTCGGAAGACCTCAAAGGTACCCCACCAAGAGGATAAAGGGTGTAAAATATATGTCATATGCTGCCTGGCTGTAGACACCCCAGCTGAATGCAGTCACAGACTGCCTACACAGAGGCATTGTATGTCTGTTGTACAAGGCCATGTCCAACACAGGAGTAATGGACATGCTCCACCACAGGAAATCAAAGCCATTGGAGCTGTGACAGTGACAGATGTCAGCCTCAACACATAATGAAATAGGATGTGCTGGAGGAACAGATACATAACCCAGAGGCTCCCCACACCCAGAAACAGGATCCCAATCCATGTTAGGCAGAGCCCCTCACTGACACCCCTCAACAGGAATATTGCCAAGTGGATGGATGATCGTACATGTACACTGGGGGTCTTCACTGTGTCACGTCCAGACAGAGGCACAGTAAAGAAAATCATAAATGGCCATAATAGTCACATAGCAAGGCGGCAAAGACACACACACTCTGGCTTGGCTTACTAATGCCCTAGGGTGGATAGCCTAGTATGAACCCATGAACCTATGAAGATACAAATTGTACAGGACACTAAGGATAATCACAAGGCTTACTTAACTGATGGTAGGAACCATGTTGGGAATTCACAGATATGCTCCAAATCACACAGATATTACAAACAACATACCAAACACACACACATATTGCCAACATACAGCCTGACAGGTTCAGTGCAACCCCCACCCCCAGAATGCAAAATATCTATCCCAGCAGACTGCTGGTCCCCTGACATTGCAGATGCTGAGGTAACAGCCATCATCTGCAAAGCAAAACACACAGCAGCAAAGGTATGTGATGGTGTCCTGGGCTGAGGCCAACATGGACTCCAAGAATAATGGAATGCCAAATCACACTACTGCCCAATGTCAGCCTTACCACAGGATATGTACCCAAAGAGCAGTGTACAACAACAGTGGTCCTTCACAACAAAGGTGTTGCCTGAATGGATACTGCAAACTACCACCCCAGGATCCTGACAAGCTTGGTCTGCACAGCTATGGAAAGGATCAGTATGTACCGCAGACATAAAGCTATCGTGGACCTACTGACACCAGACCCTACAAAGTGTGGCTGTCGTAACTGCAGATCCTGCCCCTAAACATGATTGACCCATTTGAAACAGTCATTAAGGTCATTGATGAGGACAATGTGGTCCACACAGTGTAGCTGGACCGTGCATATGCTTCCAGACAATACCCTACGAGTTCAGTATGGATATGTTCACCAGCTTAAATATATACCCCTATGTCAGTAGAGAGGTTGCAAACCAGACCAAGGACAGGACTGACATGGTCAGACATGCTGCATCCATGTCAGACTACAAAGCAGATATGAGTGGCATCCCACAAGGCTTGGTCCTGGGACCCCCCCCCCGTTCCGTATATATGTCCCATAGGTACAGGCCAACATGGAAGGACTGTGACTGAACATGTATGCAGAGGAGTACAAACAGCCCACCATATCCGACCCCCAGCTGACACAAGCAACCCACAAAAGGGCCACCTAGAAACAGACAACTGGAGCCATAGCCATGTCAGCAAGCTAATTGCAGAACTGTGTATAGACAACCACCGTGGATATACAGTAAGTGCCCACAAATTACCACACAGGTGTTAACCCATTACGTACCTAACATGTAATGAGAGACCTGGGGACACAAGGTGATAGATATCCTGCATTGGACAAACATGTGGCTGTAGTGTTCACAGAAACATACCATATACCCACCCAATCATGAAGGTTGTCAGATGTAGATAAGGGGAGGTCACTGTGGCTCTGCAGTCATCCTTCATCAGCATCACAATTGACAACAATAGCCCCTGTGGGATATACCTCAGCAGACACCTCCATCAACTGTAAAGTCCACAACAGTACCCCACCAGGAGTAGCAAAGAGCATGAACAGATGCCATATGCTGCCTGAGTAAACAAACTGCAGCTCCACACACTGCCATACTGCCCACCCAGAGGCAAGCTGTGCCTGATGTATGAAGTCATGTCCAAGCTGGAATCAATGAACATGCTGCACCTTGTACAATCTGAATGGCAGTGAGCTATGCACATGAGAGACCTGAACCCCAGCACTGACATACATAGGACAAGCTGTACAGAATGATCCATAACACAGAAGGCACCCCCACTCTTGAGTAAACTCCCAGTGCAGGTTAGCCAGAGAGTCACCTATCGACACCCCTCAAGAGGAATCCCGATGAGTGGATGGGAGATGGTAGGTTAACCCTGGGTATCACTGTTATGTCAGAGGTAGACGGAGGCACAGTATACTAACCATGACATATGTCATGGCAAACTCGTTACAATGTGTGTCGAAGGACAAACACACTCTGTGACTAGCATCAGAAATGGCCTAGGGAACATCGCTAGTGTTTGCCAATGTCCACCTATGTTGTGGAATACACTACCAATGTTGGACAAGCCTGGTGTAGGTAGTCCATATCTGAACATAATGCAACATGGTCATATGTGCACAACTGGCCCCTACACAGTCTGTTGTGCTCACTAAGAAGATGTCAAGCAGTGATAGGACTAAAGCCCAGGATACTGTCCACCACAGTGAAAGTACTGAACCAGTACACTATACGGTACTACAGTGTTAGGTCATTATGAAAGGATGTTGACAACTGTATGCAAAGTATCCCATGCAATCCCTGCAGGCACAGTATAATCCCTGTTGTGGCGGACACGAAGCAGTTGGCCAGTTAGTACACAACATGACACCCAACACACAACCATAAACGTGAGATATTGTTGAAGTTCACACACAACCAAATATGTGGTGGACTTCAGAGTTCAACATATGGAAAGCTCACACTGGGCATGCTCACACACTTAGGCCATATCTCTGTTTAGCAGTTGGCCACACATATCTGGTATTTGTACGTGTCATTCCAGGAACCAACCACAACACAGCAATCTGCCCAGTGCACACAGTAAATGACTACAGAGACATAAGTGATATAGTGGATCACCCTCATATTCAAACATCTTCCACAGATACACAAGTTGTTCATAGGAACAGGGAATGCTATGGCAATAAAGACCTGCAAACAGTCTAACAGCACAACAAATATTGTGCATCTGACAATTGAACATATGGGTGTAGAGGTCAATACTAGGCTTGTTGCCCTAGGGAATGACAGCTTAGCCAGAGTGTGCTTGGCATCTGCATCCCCAGTACAGTAGGCTACTGTGCCACTGTAAAGTAGGTCACATAAGGCAATGTGTGAGGCTAGTGAGCTGTGCCTCTGTCAAGCAGGGGCACAGTGGAGATCCCAGGGTTTGAATGTGCTAAGCCACAGCCATGTTGTTGGTGTGTGCTGGAAGAGGGTTGCTGAGGACCTCTAACAGTAAGTGGGCGTCAATAACAGACTGAACGGAGCCCTATCTGCATTGTCTGGACAATTCCACTGTCAACACTGTGTTGTGATGATTATGTGGGAATGAAGTGTCATGCCGGTACTGTTCACAGATGTCCTCCCTCTGTGGGCTACAGCTCTGCAATGTATTAGCTCACTCTGTCTGTTGGATGGCTCATATATGGCTGGTGTATACCTGACAGGTGTCTTGTTGTGGAGCAGTCATGGGTATATGTGGGATAGCATGATCAATGCAAACCTTACGCATGCTCATGGAATGCAATTGTCAAGGATTATGCAGAGTGGCCAGTATAGTCCCCCAGCATGGGTCCTTTGAAGTCGTCCACCCCAGTCTTCACAAGTGTAGAGTCTGCTTGTGCTAAATACAGTATGTTTTCAGTGACAACCTTGCCTGGGGGTGGGGATGGGATATGGATGTCCAGGGAAAGGTAGGTATGGTCAGATATCAACAATGGTGGTCTGCCTCTGGTGTGGAACAGTGAATACCCATGTTGCAGATGGACAGGTGCAATATGTATTCCCCCATGTGGCTGTGGTGAGTGGTTCTGCCATAGCACATGGACCCACAAATTGTAGTGGCTGTAGGGTAAAGTGGTAGAGGCCTGAGTAGTTCCCACACACAATATGCCTGTACCTGATGTTAACAACTGGAATGGTGTATGTGAACACCTGCATATCCCGGCACTGTTCCCAGGGAAGCAAAGTGTGTGTCCTGGATGTGGGAGTGGTGTTCTGGACTGGTTGTGTTGTGTGTTACAGGTCCTGTGGTCACGAAGCATGGTATAGAACATAACCTGCCAGTCCGATGTGCATATCTGACCCTGACGTAGGTGGCTGCAAATGCATATATATGCTATCCCCCACCTGACAGATAGTACTAGATGTACATACCTCTGTAGAAATAAAGATGTCAGCACCCTATAAATACTGCAGGTGCAGACCAGATGCCCAGTAATTCGGTTAGCGTGCTCTGCTAATGCGTCTCCCTCAAGTGTCATAATATAGGTAGGTAGGAGTTTGAACCATGCAAATGCTCAGTGTGTGTGTGTGTGTGTGTGTGTGTGTGTGTGTGTGTGTGTGTGTGTGTGTGTGTGTGTGTGTGTGTGTGTGTGTGGAGCAGGGTTGATGTGTGTGCAAGTCTGTGTGAGGGAGATGTCCCTTTTGGCAACTGTGAAAGCACTCTACAGGATGCACATTCCCCTATCTAAGCACGGATGATGTCAGCACCCTGTAAGTACAGCAGGAGAAGGGAAACCTCTCAGTAATTTGAATAGCGCACTCTGCTAATGCATCTGTCACGAGTGTCATAACATAGTTAGGTAGGGGTTTGAATCTTGCAACTGCCCAGTGTGTGTGGAGGGGGGTTAGTGTGTGTCCAAGTCTGTGTGTGAGAGAGATGTCCCTTTTGGCAACTGTGAAAGCACTCTACAGGATGCACATTCCCCTATCTAAGCACGGATGATGTCAGCACCCTATAAGTACAGAAGGAGAAAAGAAACCTCCCAGTAATTCAAATAGCACGCTCTGCTAATGCGTCTGTCACGAGTGTCATAACATAGTTAGGTAGGGGTTTGAATCCTGCAACTGCCCAGTGTGTGTGGAGGGGGGGTTAGTGTGTGTGCAAGCCTGTGTGAGGGAGATGTCCCTTTTGGCAACTGTGAAAGCACTCTACAGGATGCACATTCCCCTATCTAAGCACGGATGATGTCAGCACCCTATGAGTACAGCAGGAGCAGGGAAACCTCCCAGTAATTCGAATAGCGCGCTCTGCTAATGTGTCTCTCTCAAGTGTCATAACATAGTTAGGTAGGAGTTTAAAACCTGCAAATGGCAAGTGTGTGTGTTTGGATGTGGGGAGTTTGTGTGTGTGCAATTCTGTATGAAAGACATGTGCCTTTTTGCAATCAGGAGATCACACTACATGATGCACATTACCCTTTCCAAACACTGATGATGTCAGCACCCTATACATACAGCTGGAGAAAAGACACCTCCCAGTAATCCGAATAGTGCACTCCGCTAAAGCGTCTCTCTCAAGTGTCATAACATAGGTAGGAGTTTGAAACCTGCAAATGGCAAGTGTGTGTGTGTTTAGATGTGGGGAGTTTGTGTGTGTACAATTCTGTATGAAAAACATGTTCTTTTTTGCAATCAGGAGATCACACAACATGATGCACATTACCCTTTCCAAACACTGATGATGTCAGCACCCTATAAGTACAGCCAGAGAAGAGGAACCTCCTAGTAATCCGAATAGTGCGCTTCGCTAATGCGTCTCTCTCACGTGTCGTGACATAGTTAGGTAGGGGTATGAATCCTGCAAATGGCAAGTGTGTGTGGGGGTAGTAGGGTGTGTGTAATTGCAAGTGTGTGAGAACAGATCCTTTTGGCAAATACTACAATACACCAGATGCTGCATATTCCCCCAGTAAACACAGGGGATGTCACCACACTATCAGCACAGCCAAACAGGGCTACTTGGCCAGTAATGCCAATAGTGCGCTTCGCTACTGGGTCTATTACCATTGTCAGAGTACAGATAGGTATGTTTTGGAAACCCACAACTGCCACGTGTGGTTGTGTCACACATTATGACCTTGTGTGGGTCTTTGTGCATAACAGTGCATGCCATTGCCTAAACCAGCAATGGCAATGCACACATGATGTATGTGTGTGACACATACACATAAATACCTGTGACCTGCAGTAGTTACCATGTCTGACACGTGCCTCAAGTGGATAAATGGTATTCGCAATGCATAACAATATGACTGTGTCTTACTGTGCAGGGGCCGCACGCGGTATGTGTCTATACAGTGTGGGTGTATATGGTAAAATACCTACAGCAGGGGATACACATCTGGTCTGGGCCATATAGTTTACATGTAGTCGATGTACAGGTGCTGCATGTTCCCACCTGTTGTGGGAGTGGTAACATGTTATTCCACTGCAATTCAGTGACCACATGCTGGGAACCTTTCAGCTAGTGTGTTGTAGCTACAGTAATGCTCACGCACAATGTTTGGCTGGAAGCAGTCCAGCCATATAAAGACATTTCTTGAGACTGTCATATTGCCAGTGTTGTTATGGAGGATAGGTGGGTTTCCTGTGTATGGGAGGGTTGTGTGTGCCAGGCTATGGACCAGAAGGCAGTCCAACACACTGTTAGCTGCACATGAATAGGCCCTGATGTTTTGTGCTGTGCCAACAACCTGGAGGTGTGTGTATCTGTGGTGCCTTGGGATACCACCCCCCTGTCCATGTGTATTACATGTGTAGGGAACGACAGGCATGGTATGAGGTATAACCTGGCAGTGATGGGTTGCAACTGTGAGCCATGAATCAGGACTCTGGTACTGCACAGACATTGCAGTTTACCATGCTGAGGACAGTGTCCAGTGCATGCATCTTGCAATGTACACTGCTGGTGTTGTGTAGCATCACTGTTAGTGTCCTATCCTGTGTGACACCCGCGGAGGTGGCTATGTAATCCGTGTCCTGCAGCAAAAGGCACTATATGTGTATCAAGGGACTTCGCCAATATACAATGGCCCATGGATGTCACGTGCAAGCTGCCCCTCGCAAATCATTGTGGCTTCCCTAGCATGTAAGCACATGTTGACAGCCAGTGGATACCCTATGAATGACATTGGAGATTGATCAGAATGTAGACATAGAACAGCCTTCCTACATATAGTGGTAGCATACCTGGTGAGAGTATGATGGCAACCAAGATCAGGCTCATACTGGCCCGTGCCACATGCTGAGAGATCCCTTCTATGTTCCCTATCATGTAGTCCAGGGATGTATGTCTCAGGTCATCCATAGTGGCATGGTCAATGACTGAGTCATATGTGTCCATGCCTCTGACTGACCTGTATGCATGTGTTTTGTGGTGGACCATAGTGCCCCACAGGCATATCACTGTGACCTTCACCATGTACAGCCTGTTGAGCGGGACCGCACTGCAGCGGCCAAGTGAGGTACCTGACACATCTGTAGCAGGTGTGTTGTGTAGCCCTACAGGCTGTGAGTGTGTGGCACACGGGATGTGTGTGCCATGTGTGGCATGTGCTCTGTTCCGACGTAACGTATGCCTGTGTGCCAGCTGCGCAGGTGTGTGATGCTCAGGCAGGATGCTATTCTGAGTCTCCAAGTATGCCCCAGTGTGTTCAGATTGCTGTCAGTGTGGGTCTATGTCAGACTGGTATTGTAGTCACTGTAGTATGTCATGCCACCTGACAGGGTATGGCATTACTGGGTTCAGAGTGCTCAGTCCCCAGATTGGCTATGTGGTGGCATCCCACACATGTGTTGTACGTTCCTGGCCAGGGTGAGGGTTGACTGCATACATGTGGCAGCTGTGACATTGCCACATGACTCACATAAACCACAACTGGACCATAGAGGTGATTCACAGGTTACCTTTGCACATGCTACCATAGTAGTGTGATTGCCATGGTGATTACCAACACATAGGGCCAATGGGGAACAACATACTGAAGGTGTGTATGTGTGGGTGTACTGCTACTGATTTCATAGCACTGGCATATATGACTGCACACGTGGGTAAATGCCAGGTAAGACATGTGCAATGTGTCACAGGCAACGTACATGCGAACAGGACAGACAGTGACGTGCTGTCATGTGTAAACTTGACATACGTATGATGCGCTATGCAGATGTCACTAGGAGTCCACAGAAGCACTGTAACTCTGCATTGGAGGTGGAAGCAGTGTTCCAGGGAACCCCAAGCGAACATGCATGCAAACAAAGCTACAGTAAGCAGGGCTGGAAGTAGTCCATTGTACAACAAAGAAGGGATAACACTAACAGTAGGTAACAGTGCAAATATGTAGGCACTATCAACATGTACCCAGGAATGCACAGCTCAGATGTCCATGGTAGAACTGATATTATGTCATAGTTAATTGTGATTTGGATTACATTGGTACTGCACACATATCAACATGCGCAAACATCCACATTGCATAGTCGTTGTGGGCAACTTACCACCATTACTGTACATGTCCATCATTGCGTATCACTACTTGCATTAGCTTCCCCCCTGTGCTACCCATGTATGTGGTTATCTGTTGACATCCTTACCACCGGTATGCAATAATGTGCAGCTGTTACACTTTGGTACATACTATGGGTGTAGATAACAATTCAGGACAGTCATACAGTTACTGCATCAGGCATGCTGGGATATACACACAGTCATATCAGCACACTGTACTGTTACCAACATGATACTACTAATACACTTCTATGTAGTCACCCTGTGCATCAGCAATGTGTTTACCTGTTCCTGCACTGATGTTGGAGATTGCAGGAGGTGGCACAGTTTCATCATATGCACAGGGTGTGAATTAGGTATGCCTGAGTCTGCCACTGATACCACCAATTGACATGTGTGTGTATGTGTGTTGGTGAGGGACAGCAGTACAGGGTGGGGCACTGTTGGTGCAGTGTGTGCGTGTATGTGGTAGCCCTAGGTGTTAACATTTCGCATGTGTGTATGCATGCACACAGTTCCACCTCATGGCTGCCATATACAGGAGTTTGTGGACAGCCACAGACTGCACCTGGCAGGTCATACAGATCAGTGTCTGTGGGCATGGACACGGTACCTGTGCCTGGCAGGGGTGCTACGGACCGTATCCGGTACTAAGCCAGACTGGGTACTGTCATCAGAAGCGGAAGTGTGTTGACTGGACACAGGTCCCTGTTGGGACTGTCCAGAGCCACGTGCACGTGGTCTCCTGGGGCGTTCCGATGACAGCACAGACCCAGCATTGCTGGGGCTGCTGCTGGCACTATGGGAGCATCTGTGGGCCTGTTGTCGTCCGCGCCGACTGCCAGCTGCTGCTGTTGCTGGCATATGGCCACGTCGATGCCGCAACCGCCCACCATTGCCCTGGCTCATGGACATGTGGTTGTGGAACTGCTGTAATATGTCCCCACAATGTCTGTCTATGACATCGGTGAAATTACGGATAGCATCCGCGATGTCACGCATACTGTCAGTCATGGCTGTGCGACATGCTCTCAGCTCCCTCAGACCCTGTCTGGTGTACCTTTCATACGCGACTGTGCCTGCATGACAGCCCAAAACATAGCTGAGGTTGACAGACCTCTTTGGGCATGTCTGCCAGAGGCAGTATGCCCACGGATGCTCCCACGAGAACCCATGGGCAACTGTCTGTGTGGTACCATCGCAGGACCCTGCCCATGGCTGCTGTGTGGGGAAGCATGTGCCACAGATACCACATTACCCTGGTCAATGCCCACTGTATCCTGTCCATCACCTAGGTACAATGGTGACATAGGATGTACTGGCAGGATGACTGTGCACAATGATGGGGTTGACAGCTGTGTACTCTCAATTGGCTGACCAATGGCGGACCCTGACACACCTTCCTGTGCCATTACACAGATATCATCATTATCAGTACCTGTGGCACCAGATTCAGGTTCCCTGCTGCAGGACACCAGAGCAGCACCAGAACCTGTGGGAGGAAGACAGGAAACACAGTTTACAGTGTCCACACAATGTTACCAGTGATGCACTTATGCACACATGCACACATGCACACGTGGACACATGCACACATGCACACATGGACACAGGCACACATGCACACATGCACACATGGACACAGGCACACATGCACACGTGCACATGTGCACACGTGCACACATGCACACATGCACACTTGCACACTTTGCACACATGCACACATGCACACGTGGACACAGGCACACATGCACACATGCACACATGCACACATGCACACGTGGGCACAGGCACACATGCACACATGCACACGTGGACACAGGCACACATGCACACCCCGCAGTATACACACAGAGCACTACTGAGTTACACTAGTATTACTAGCACTATCAGGACTATTATAGGTATTGTTAAAACACACTCACCAGCATGGATGGCCTGCCTTGCTGTAACACTGGAGGGACCTGCAGAAATGAGGAGATTAATGTCAGTGGGCACAACTGTGCCATTGATACTGCATATGATACAGTGCAGTAGTACACCAGTTGCCTTTCACACGTCAGCTGCTGATATTGCCAATATCACACCTGCACAATTACATACTATGTTGACAGCTACATACCACGGACACACCTTACACATGCATAAACTAACAGTGTACAGAACAGTCAAGTGTACATATGGCATATTACCTGCACGCTCCATGTCGTGCTGCTGTGTGGATCCAGCCTCCATCATGATGCAGGTGTATTGCTGTTGCTGTTCCGGGGCTGGAGCCACAACACTTAGGAGTAGCCCCTCCAGTCTGGTGAGGGGGTGTGTGGCCACCCCACCTCCTGTGGCAACCTGTTGCCTGTGGATATCCGACGCACGCTGATGGACATTTCTGATTAAATCACCACAGTGATGTCGTACCTGCTCATATGTCCTATTATGCGTGCCAATGTCATTTACCCTACGGACAAGGTCTTGCCACAGTGCAGCCCTCTCCTGCTGATTCTGGCTGGTGCGGGAAAACAGTATGTCATAATCCCGCACCAGGCTCTGGTGTATCTCCTCATCTTCTGCTGCAGAGTAGGCGGGATTACACTGACGCGCCATGTCCCTGGAAGAGAACACAAACAGGATATCAGCAGACTATGTCAGCAATATATGGCACACATACTATACATGATACTCAACTGTAGTGATATACGACTACTCCCATATGTAGCATGTGTGTGTCTCTTGGTGGATACACAAGTACATGGCCAGATATCAGTGCTCAGCCAACACCTGTGCAACAATACCTGCACATTCCATACAACATAGTAGCATGCCTCATCGGTCAGCACACTGCGACAGGTCCAATGCACAACCTCACTCTGGGGGTTCATACCAAGGTACTGTATGTGGAACGCCATCCACTAGTGTGATCTGGACACAAGTTACTTGGCCTGGATATACATATCCCACCACCACCACAACCAGCACAGTAGACTACTTTGATTTGTATGTGATTAGACAGTTATTCACTTGTTAGGACTGAGATGGTATCCATGCAGCCCACTGGGCTAGTGGAAGCCACAACCCACACTGCTGACCCCTTTGCAAATGCTTCCAACGGACATCCCAAAGATTGCATGGAACATGCACACACATTTCTAACCCAGACTCTATGCACAAAGGTTAGGCATCCTGTCCGGTGGACCCCAGCCAAAGGCAGATTGTATAACGTTAGAAGGAGGCTACTGCAGGACAGAGCAGATTCACATTAAGGGAAGGCATCTGTGGTCAGCACTGGTAATAAGCTACGGTCTCTCATAACAACATCCACGGCCTACTCTGGGAGGGAAATGGCCACGAACACTATAGATAACCACAAGGCCTTCTTCAGTTATGTTACACATATGGACCAAATGCCTCAGATATGCTCTGAGTTACTACACACCTACGTAACATTCACCGAATACACATATGAACACTATAGATAACCACAAGGCCTTCTTCAGTTATGTTACACATATGGACCAAACGCCTCAGATATGCTCTGAGTTACTACACACCTACTTAACATTCACCGAACACACAGATATTGGCAACATTCTTGCAGACAGGTTCGGTGCACGTATCCCCCCTCAATCTCCCCCACACTTAGAAATACTTATCACAGCTGAATGTAACCTCCCTATCATCTCACATGTCCAGGTGAGGGCCTCCCTCAGCAAAGCAGAACACACAGCATCAATGTGACCTGATGGTATCCCTGGATGTGTGCTACGTGAACTCCAAGAGGACATACAACCGCATATAAGACTGACATTTAACCTTGGCCGTACTACAGGATATGTACCTGAACACTGGCATACAGCAACAGTGGTCCCACTCCACTAAGGAGGCACCTCTACTGACCCTGGGAACTACTGCACCATAAGCTTAACCAGCCTGGTCTGCAAAGCTATGGAATGATTCAGTATGGGACGCATATACAGCGATACTGGGTACCTGCAGACACTTGTTCCCATCTGGTTTGCCTTTGTGATGGGCTGATCCTGCCTTTTGAACCTGGTTGACCTTTCAAAACAGTCACTACAGCCATTGATGAGGGCAACGCAATCCATACAGCCTACCTGGACTTGCCTAAGGCCTTCAACACAGTACTCCACTCAGGCATCATAGACAAGCTCATTAGCTTACATGTTACTACATATGTCACATGATGGGTTGCACACTGGTTGACATACAGAATCCATAATATCGATATTGTAGGAGCCATGTCAGACTCAATGCCAGTCAGGCCTCTGTCCTAGGACCCCTCTTGTTTGACATTTATTTCTCAGATGTAAAAGCAAACATGTGCGGGTTGTGGATGACAAAGTTCCCAGATGACTGCTAACTAAGCGCCATAGTCGTTACACCAGCTGACACACACATCCTACAGACAGGCCTCACTGCAACGGAAAACTGCTACCAGGATCATGGCCTAACACTGAATGACATGTAATGTATAGTCATCCCCTTTTGGTGGAACTACGTGCACACAACATATCACATGGACATACCTATAGATACAGACCTATGACACATATGGAAGGTTCACAGTATGCATACTATTAACCTGTTACTTTACATTACCTGTGTTTGTCGCAGCTGGTTGCGTTACCGCTACTACTGCTTCCTGCTGCTGCTGCTGCTGGCATGGCTTGGTACTGTCACTGCTGACAGCTTCAACTCAGTTTGTGTACCGTGTGTTGTTGTTTGTGTTTTTTTTCTCTCTCTCTCTCTCTGTCTCTCTCTCTCTCTCTCTCTGTCTGCCTCCAGACAGTGCAATGAACGTATTGCATGTGTGGAGCATGAGTACAGGATGCTTTTGTAGGTATCTGCATAAGTCCATGTGATGGCCTCTGCACCAATTGTAAGCCAGTATTTGCTAATTGCATGCAGCCAGTTGTGTACTGATTGCAGTTCTCACTGTGATTTCAGAACAGTGCTATAAAAGGGTATGTGAGATAGGCATTGCCCTTTCAGATTGTATGGGCGGGGACCATCCTGGTATGATGTGGACACTGTTCTGTGAGTGTAAAGGTTAGTATCTCTCTCATGATTCAGGCTGTGTTGTAGATTCACATTTCTCCATTTCTCTCTCCTGTTTCCTGTAGTAAGTGTGTATGCACACTGACACCTACAACTATATATATATATATATATATATATATATATATATATATATATATATATGTAAATATACATAGATTTATATATGTACATTAACTGACATTATTACCTACTAGCTACCAACTAGCATGGCTGTTTCTGTTCACACACTACTATTATGGAAATCCACTAGTTCTGACAGTAAGTATGAATGGCATGCTTTGTGTACTACACATCCTATATTCCTTTTACATTCATTCCTACTATTACATGATATATTTATTTTAGCACAATGTTCTTGTATAAGAGTCATGGCTTAGTGGTAGGTCATGCAGACTACTGTTTCCAAGGTCCTGGGTTCGGGACTAACAGTGGGATTTTATTTTGCTTTTGAACTGACTACAGGACCTGTCAATCAGAGTGACTAAGGCACTTTTAAGCAGTTGTAACTGGGTTAGCACTGGTTTGCACGGAGCTCCCGCATGCCCACTGGCGTTCAGCTCTGCGCACACCCGCTTACAACCGCTTAACATTGCTTACTCTGGCGCACACCCGCGCTATTTTCTTTGAAAGAAATGAAAATGGGGAGACAGGAAAGTGGTGAAAAAGGGGTCACAAAGAGGGTAAGACAGTAGGGAAACAAGCTTGTGTTTTGCAGGAGGGATGTAGGTAAGGCCCATAGCTGCCCATTTCTTCATCAGCAACAGCTGTGCATATGTATGTAATTTGGTGTGACATTTGAAATCTTCCACCCCTGAGAGAGGTGTCAGGACAACAATAATACTTGTTGTACAGCCAATTGTAATTGATAGTTTCCATGTCCAGCAGATATGTGTGCGGAATGGGCAGCTATGTATGGGGCGTAATTTTTTTGTGGGTACAGAGTGCCCTTTTTTTTTTTTCAGGTGAGAGTGGTATGTCAGGTGAAGGAAGTCGGTATAGCTGGGGAGGTAGGTTGGGTAGGTCAACAGGCAAGACAAACAAGACGCATACAGGGGCAGTGTATGACACGTGTGGGGGGGTTACACAATTGACGGGGATGGAGGTTTGGATATCCAGAGCCCATGAGCCCACAGATGGCAACAGTGGAACTGATATCCCCACCCATGGGCAGTTGCCACTGTTCCTTCACTGCTAAGGATGGGGCTGTGCTGGGGGCTGTGTAGGCTGGGCAACAGGCATGCCCGTAAGTTGTGCCACCTGTGCCTCAAGCTGGCATAGGGGCCCAAGAACAGAGTCCCGGATCTCCCTACACACCACAGTCTGGACGCTACGGAGGGTGAGTGGTGGTTCTCCTCTGGCCACACTTGCAGAGGGGGGACGGGCCCCATCCCTTGCAGCACTTCCACCCACAGGTGGCACAGGGCCACCGGAGGTGGGTCCAGACTGGGCACTAGTGCCAGGTGCACTCGCCAGCTGAGGTGGGAGAGGTGGGTCCGCTGGAACCCGCCTTCCCTGTCGTCCTATGTTTTGCATTATGTCATGACAGTTTGGGTTAGTAACATACAATACCATTCGCAATTAGTTGTAACAGCATGCATTAGTATTCCCATTAACCAAACACCCAAATATTCACACCATTGAACAGCGAGCATAACACATGTATAATTTGAACAGCAATACACAGTCCAACAACATGCCGGGTTGATTGATGGCAACAGGCCATCAGGTTTGGATGTATGAACAGGGCAGATGCATCAACGGACATGCAAATATTTATGACCCGACAGGACAAATGTCCAGGGGTGTTAATTGTGATTGCACATACCATTTTCACGTGGAATGGGTTATATGTGGTTATAGGGTGGGGTGAAGAAAATAATATTAACACTTTTGAATACCAATACATATGCTGTACATTTCTAATAGCTGCACATATATACACACTACTGTTCTAACTACAGTTTCCTATATGATAACTACTTCAATTTGGTGATAGGACTGTTACTGCTACATCAATATACATTTTATTGTTCTTCATACATGTTCATATCTGGCTTTGTTCAGCTACATCATCCTGCTACATTTGCTTTATATAGCTATAGACAACTGTGGATGTTTGGTATTGCAGACAATCATGCTATCTGCATATTGCAGACTGAGAGCAACATATCCAGATTTTGGGATGCACATTCCAGCTGCAGCAACACTTTGAACACATTTCGCTGTTTGGTTCTGCTTGTCACATTCATTTCATTCTGTACTGACTACAGTATATTTTATTCAGGGGTTATTACTACTTTATTGGTGGATTCATAACTCTTTCTCACACTCTCTCACTTGTTTTCATTTTACTATTCAGGATGGTACTTACTTCTAGGCTTTATTGACATGTTTTACCTGTAGTTATTACAATCCTTTCCAGAAGTCTCACTTCTGTCATGTTTCAGTATTTCAACAGGGGTATATTTCACACATGTGATTTGCTCATCTTCTGCAGCTGTACTTTTCAGCCTGCTGCAGGTTGTGTACTATTATATTACAGGTGGGGCATCTTTATTTCAGACTTTATTTCAGACATTTTCATTTTTCTGTTTGGATTACAGACTGCAACACACTTTTGTAATCAAGCAATACTTGCAAACACTCTTACACTATTACTTGCACATTTTATTACTTAGTGACTACATTGCACTCTTTTGCTAACTGTCATACTTTTATATTTCTTTACAGTTACTGGGAGAAGATTACTGACCTGCCTGGTGGCGCAACCGCACCAGCCTATCGCCATAGGCTCTGCGGTTCGCAGAACGGACACCTGCAGCTGTAATATAAATGAAGTAATATTGGAATACACATCTCCATAATATCAGCTAATTTAATTTCTTACATACATAATTAAATGTAACTTACTCAGTAGTGGGGCGTTGGGCATTTGCCGGGTCTCCTGGATCCAAAGGTTCAATTGGTCCTGCTTGCATCTCTTCAGGTCCGCATGGTGGTGACGGACCTGCTCACCAGTCCTTGGAATCCCTGTGGCACTGGTGAGATCATGAGCCAACCGGTCCCACGCCTCAGCCCTATATGCTCCCCACAGGACCTGGCCCTGCATGAGTTGGGCCTCATGATTGTGGACTAGGAGCCAGACCATGTATCTGGACTCCTCAATACCCCACCTCTGTGCTCGAAAGCAACTACCCTCACCTACTCATGACATTCTGGCTGCAAGTTAGTTCTACAATCATTTATGCTGTGTATTCCCGCCTATGAGGATTATATATGCCGTTTTTCCCGCACATATCTGTGATTGGCCGTTTTGGAATTGTATCAACTTCACAAAACCTGCTTTGTCATGCTCCACTTTGTATTCATTCCTATATATTTGTTATTACTGCATTTCTAGGTACTGCTGTCATGGCTTAGTGGTTCAGTACCTTGACTATGGTGCATAGTATCCCGGGTTCGAACCTGGCCACTGCCTAGACAGGCTAGGGGGTGTGTCTGTGTAAAGGCAGTTTTGATACAGATTGCTCAACGTTGCCCGTCGGTTAGCTTGTTGGCGCAGTGCGCAGCTCCGCGCAAACGGGGTACGCTGGTTTACACTTCATTTGGCTGTTAGCACGCATATTACGCTCAGCTCAGCTAGGGGCACACAGTTTCAGCGTGTTAAACCACTGCTCACCTACAGGCACTCATTTTACACCTGTTAAACCACTGCTCACCTACGGGCAGATGCACTCACCTTGTTAAACTGTAGCTCAGCTATAGGCACATCTCACATTTTTTATTGTTTTGTTATCTCACATTTCTTCAAAATAAATGGACTATTTCATTACATTTTACATAAAATATGATTTTATATGTGTACATATTTGTCAGGGACTTGTTTCATGCTTATTTTACTAAAAATAAAAATTGATGTTGTGGGGGCTCAAACCATGGATGCCTGCTCTTCAGCCAACATCTCTACCGCTACGCTATTGCTTCTTGGCTTACTTTGCATATTTAGTTCTTATATGCTTTTCCACTGACTGCTAACTGTGGCTAAGCTACGGGCACGCCCGCGCAAACGAGCGCACTCACGGGAAAACATCTTTACGATTTAAAAAAATATATAACATGTTCATTTATATATGTTATGTTCATAGTCTGTGGGGGGCATGTGTTGTGTTGTGTTTATTCACATTTCCATGGCCTCTGTCGTGGGTGTTTACTTTGGGCACTTTTACTCTTCTGGGGGCGTGTCCGCTTGCAGGGCTTGGCCTACGGACACGCCCCCTACTGTCTTCCACGGACCGTGTTAGCCTTAGGTGTGATTCAGCATGCCCTCATGCATATGCATGACATGCTGACATCACACCGTTTAACTGCAGCCTCCATGTAAGCCATGTATCTCTTACACGGAGGCTTCGTGAATCCTGCCCCTAGTGTAGAACGCAGCCTGGGACACTGTCCAGTCCCATTGATGAGGTGTTTTTGGCATTGGAGAGGACTGTTTTAACCTGAATGCCTGTGATTTCAGGAATTCTACATTCTTCTGGTAAGTATATGGACCCTTTTGGGGGTGAGAGGGGGGTGAAATTTGCACTGAACCTGTCTGCCAGAATGTTGGCGATATCGGTTGTTTCAGTGTATTTTGTGCCATTCTGCACTAACTTTGAGCAGATCTGAGCAGTTAGATTCTTGACATAGCTAAAGAATGCCTTGTGGTTATCTTTGGAGTCCTTGGCAATTTTTTCTTTCGAAGCTTGCCTTGGAAGATTTTATGAGGGATCATAGTTTCTGGCTGATACTGATCAGCGATGTCTTCCCTTTTTGGGATTTTACTCTTTTCTGTACTAGTTTCTTCCTTCTATTGTATAGCTTGTTTATGGCAGGGGTCCACCAGACTGGTTTCGTTTTCTTGGAGGAGTGAGTTTTGGTTTTGCTTGGGCTAGAGTGATCGATGCATTCTTGTAGGTGTATATAGAATGCATTAGTAAAGGATTTTGCAGCTTGGACAGCATTATCCTTCAGCATGGGGGCTTTGAAACTTTCCACCTCGGTCTTAAGTAACGTGAAGTTTGCTTTTGAAAAGTTTTTCATGGTGGTTTCCTTGTCTGGGGGTGGGGGCAGAATGTGGATATCCAAAGTAATTTGTTCATGGTCAGATCTAACCAGCGAGGGGTTGACCTCCAGTGTGGAACATCGGTTGCCCATGTTGGTGATGACCAGGTCCAATATGTTGTCACCTCTGGTGGGAGTGTTGACCAGTTGAACCAGGGCATTTCAGTTTATAAATTCTAGGAAATGTTGGGCAAAGGAGTTAATACTTGATTAGTTCTCCCAGTTAATGTTTGGGTAATTGAAATCACCCAATATTAGGGTGTTTGGTAGGAACTTTATGTTTCCCAGTGTTTCCAGAAATGCAGAATGGGGGTCCTGGGACATGGTGGGTGATCTGTAGCAAGCTACAATTTGAATTGCAGTTTTTCCCGTTGTTAGTTGCATGTGGATGATCTCTGAAGCATTGTGCTGTGCCACTAACCTGGAGGTGTGAGTATCCTTGATGAATATGGATACACCCCCACCTTTTGTATTTCGGTTTGGATTCTGTGGCCAAAATGTATGGTATGAGTTGTAGCCTGGTAGTGCTGAGGTGCTCTCTGGAGCCTTAAACCAGGTTTCTGTTACTGCACATATATCGATTTTCTCCATACTGAGGAGTGCCTCGAGTGCGTGCATTTTTAGGTTTAGACTTCTAGCATTGAGTAGCATTACCCTCGTTTTTTTGTTACTTGTGCTATTTATGGTGGTGGGTTTGTCTTTTGAACCTTGCCTAAAAAGGCACTATGGGGGTGGCAAGAGCCTTGGCCAGTATTCGAAAGCCTAAGGGTGACAGGTACAAGCCATCTCTAGCGAAGCAGGGTGGCTTGTCGAGCATGTCATCCCAGGCAGACAGACACTGGATCCCCTTTGAATGACACCAGAAACTTAGCCAATTGTTGAAATCGAGAGTTTTTTTCTTTATATCATGGTATGATGAGGGCAGGATGCTACTCAGGGTCAGGGTCATACCGGCCTGGGCTATGTGATCAGAGAGCTCTTCCATGTCTCTTTTCATGTAGTCCAGGGAGGTACGGCTCAGGTCATTCACACCAACATGGACAATGACAGAGTCATATTTGTACTTGTTCTGGAGTGACCTGAGTGCTATGTGTGTTATGTGGCAGATCCTGGCACCCAACAGGGAGCTAACAGTAACCTTCTCCTTATTCAGGCAAGTGAGTGGGACATCAGTGTGCCTGACTATAGAGTCACCTATTACTAGTATGTTGTGTATGTTATTTTGCCTTAAGGGCTGTGATTGCATGGCACACTGGTTTTGTGAAGTATGTGTTTCATGGTTTGTGTTGTGGGGTGGAGGTTGCTTGGATGTTTGCTTTGGAGGTCTCTGTTGCTTTTGCAGATTTTTATTTAGAGCCTCCAAGTATGTTTTCATGTATTTATGTGTGTTTTTGCCGGTGCTGGTTTAATGGGTCTATGTGAGACTGGTGGTGTGATGCAAGTATTTCTCTTTTCCTCTTCACTTTCTGATCCAGTCTTGGGTTGAGAGAGCTTAGCCTCCAGTTTGGCTGTATAATTGCATCTCTTGCATGTATTAGTGTTTGGCGGTAGGAGGAGAGGGCTGTCTGTGTACATGAGGCAGTTGTAACATTGCCTCAAAATGCCCAGATTCACCAGTTGGACTGGAGAATACACCTGAAACTGCCCTTTGGACATGCCTGGATAGGTACAGTGAACTGTTTTACTGGATGGTTGGTAAGGTCAAATAGAGAGCCTTGTCCTTCTGTACAGTACAGAAGGGTCTAGTGCTAGGGTTTATAAGTGCTTGCTATGAGTTTTGAGCAAGTGCCGGGCTGAGAAAGGAATGGCTTGAGTGCTTAAGTTGAAAGTTTGCCTAGTTCCAAGGGAAAAATTGAAGAGAAGACTTTGTGGAGCCGGGAATAGGTTTACCCTAGCTAACCGGCGCTGCCCGGTGCACAAAACCGGGCAAATGTGGTATTTATAATCGGGAAATGAAAGAGATAGAAATTAGCCCAAAAATGGCCAATAAACTACTAAGTTCTGGGCTGAAACCACTCCTCCAGAGACAGATAGGCTGCTCAAAGCTCCCCTCTCTCACAGGTGAACAGAGAAACTTCCTTCTATTCAAGTAAGACATGGGCAAACACAGAGATTTGTAACACAGCCCTGAATTCAGCACTAACCTGAAAACTGGACTATACTAGCTTAGAAAAGCAGGAAACAAGTATATATTTTTGGGGGTTTTTTTCTCAGAAAATAAAGCAGATACAATAAAAAAAACACTTTAAATGCACAGAAAAGGATACTTATTTTTATATATCGCAGAGCAGAGTTGTAGTCAGTGCCACTAGTAATAAAGTAGGAAGAAACACAAATACAGTAAAAGCAGATGAATAAAGTGCATTTTTTTATATATAAAACAATAGAAAATGAACAAACTGATTTAAACAAGTTACTCAATTAATCAGAAAAAAAAGCTCAAAACTGAGCCCTGTTCCAGCAGTCTTCAATCAGACAAGTTCTAACTGTACGCTCCTGCTACTAGGATGCAGGAGAACCTTCTCCAAAAAAAGATGGCCTGGATCAGTGCTCAAGTTATACAAACAAAGCTAGATTCAGCAGGCCTGAATCTGGTCTATGCTACAGCAACAAGGCACACCAATTTCAGAAAGAAACAGTTCAAATAAGCAGGCACAATAAGCCTGTGACCAGAAATTCCCAGCTCAGAAGGGCAGAATCCAGCTTCTCCTCCCACAAGAGTGCAGACCACAAACCCTCTTAATGTAGAATAAGTGGCCTGAAGCCCAAGTGCTTAAGCCAGAACTAATACACTTTTAGAATAGCAGACACTGGGTCTTCAATCAGCAATTCCCTGCTTAGAAGGATGTATGCTACCTATCCTGCCACAACAGTGCAGACCACAAACCTTATTAATGTAAAACAACCTGTATGAACCCCAAGTGCTTAAACCAAAAGACTTAGAATAACAGTTACAATTTAATCATGTTACTACCAAGCAGTAATAAATGCAGCAGAATAAATAAAATTGAGTACTTTTAAGAAAAGCAAAATAAAGTAGGAGGAAACATAAATAGAGTAAAAGCAGATTAATAAAGTTCAATTTTTTTTAGTGCAAGCAGAGAGGAAGGAAGAACCTAAGTGGGTTGGTTTTCTCAAATCTTCTCTCTGTATTAAGTAGAGTGAACACTAGAACTAGACTCAGAATATGATCTCACTGTACTCGGTTAAGTGAGCAAATGAGATGGACCCAGGAGGAGTGTTCAAATACAGACTTACAGAAGGGTGGGCAATTCCAAAGCCACCAACACTAATACCAACACAGGAACAGGGAAGGTGGGTAGGGAACTAACTGCAGAGAGACACACAGCACACTGTTCAATGAAACACACAATTAGCAAACAGATAAAATGAAAATACAGTACTTTTAAAACTGCAAGTTTGTACTCAACAGAATATTAAATGCACTACTGCAAGTTTCACTTAGCTTCAGCTTCTAATGCAGATAATTGTAGCCTACCAAGTCTCTAAGAAGTTGAGCATAAAATGATTTCTCAAACTTTGTGGCTAGCACTTAAAGTACAGAGGAAACCATCTAGGCTATTAAATATCAGATAACAAAGAAGTGATAAGACCACCACCCCCTCTTATAGCAGAGAGACACACAGCACACTGTTCAATGAAACACACAATTAGGAAACAGAAAAAATGAAAATACAGTACTTTTAAAACTGCAAGTTTGTACTTAACAGAAGACTAAAATACACTACTGCAATTGAACAACCCTCCAACCATTTAACCCTTCAAATAGTACATATAAATTCAGTACCAAATTTAAATACATCATTGCATACATATAAATATAACAAATGCATAAACATACATAAATATATTCACAAACCTTTCCTACTTATTTTAATACATTGATATGTTTGTATACTAGATGCATACATGTAAATATACACAAACTTCCTCTACCAAAAACCCACAAAGCATTCTAACAAAACACCCTGTATTAATTCCAAATTTTAAAATCCCAAAATTTCAGGATTTCAAGCATTTCAAAATTTGAACCTTTCAGAATTTCAAACATACTTCCTGATTTAAGCCCCCAGGGCAGAGATACTATATTAAAAGTATATGTAGTTTCTAAATGATTTAACCTTTACCGAAAGTCCTTCCTGGACCCTGTAGGTTGTGCCAAAATGCTGAAAAACAGAGATGCCCCACCATGTTTACATAGAAAGTGTTGAGCCATGGGCTCTCTCTCTCCTTCCATTCCTTATCTCAGGCAAATGTTCCAATACCTGTATCCTTACCATCCTTTTCGTCAGCCCTATGTACCATCGAATAGCCTCACATCCACAACCCAAAATATAAACAACTCCACAAGATTCACAAATAAATTTATTACTTTCCACATATTTTCATCCATTAATAATGGATCCTGACATATTGTGAATTTTACTGCCTACACTACAACTACCACATAGAACTGATCCCATCGGCTTAGAAATAAGCTGTTAATTTCTACCTTGTTTATTGAGTAATTTCTTTAAATTACAATAATGACTGAAGGAAAAAAGTCACTCTCTCAGGAAAATTTTTACTTAAAAATTCACCTGAGATGCTCATAGGCCAAAAGTCCTTAATTATTTTCATTAAGGACTCTGAAAAGGGACTATACCTGGTACCATAGAATAACCTATCCTCTACTTCTTCACTGTTTTCATTCACTCAGGTAGAAAAAAGACCACCTTGAACAAATTTTCTCCCTCTACCCCCTGCCCCTGCTCTCTACCTTTTTCCTTGCTCTCCTCAATGTCTCCTTAGAGTACCCCATACAGGTGAGCCTATGTTCCACGTCCATCAGATAGGGGTCCCACAAATCATCATTAGAGGTATTCACATATACCTGTTTAAATTCTCCAAATGGTAGAGACTCAATAAGATGGGGTGAATGCATGCTTGAAGCATGTAAAGAATTATTAACAGCCATGGGCTTTTGAAATGGTCTAAACTGAACTGCCTGATTCTCATACACAGAAAAACAGAGATCCAAAAAAATGAATGGCCTCAAAGTCCACTTGATAACTAAATCTCAAACCATGGGGTTATTATTCACACATTCAAAAATTTCCACAAACTTGTCGACAGTATTCCTACAGACAAAAATAAGTCATCTATAAATTGCTTATAGAAGACCACCTTGTTCCTGATGTAGTCAGTCACATACATGAATTGTCTCTCAAACTCTCCCATATATAGAATGGCAAATGAGGGAGAAAATGAAGCTCCCATTGCTGTACCCTCTTTTGCCGATAATTTTTTCCATCAAAAGTGAAATAATTAGGGGAGAGACAAAATTCAAGCAATTCCAACAATTATGCAGTCTGTGGGCCTTCCCCTAATACCTTTGCAACAGCCTCTAAATCACATCATAAACTGATATGAGTATAAAGTACCAACAATAGCAACCCAAAAATAATAATTTTTCCAATTCAACCCCTGCATATATTCACATAACTTTTGATCATTCCTAATATGAGCTGGAACCCTCATAAGATTCTGTTTTAACACATAATCAAGGAAAAAACACAACATTTTGCACATAAGAACCTATGCCCAAAACAATAGGCCTTCCCAGTGGTTCCCCCTGTCTTTGTGAATTTTTGAGATGGCAAAAAACATTGGGTCGTGAGGTTTTAAAATGTGTAACTTTTTAACATCCGAAGCTGTTAAAAAGTCCAACCTTTTCACTTTCTCCACTAACTCAAGCAACTCTTTATTAAACCGAGAAACTGGGTTGAAGGACAAACACTCATAGTCCCTCACTTGTCCTAATAAATGAAAAAACATTCTGTTGTACTGTGCTCTACCCATAATTACCCAATTTCCCCTCTTATCAGCTTCCTTAAACACAAATGAGCTTGCTTGCACCCTGTGAAGATATGTGAAGGCTGCCAGCCTAGCCAGATAGCATTTTGTAGATAATTCTGTCATTTGTAATTATATAATTCTGTCGTTTGTAAATATTAATATAGGTCACAGGCTTGTTCTCTTAACTGGGAAAAAAATGTTGTTAAATGTGGAAATACAAAAGTGTAACAATAGTGCACTCTGCTGTAGGAAAGCTGATAAGTCAAGCATTATGTAATTGTTTGATGTCAAAATTCGGAGCCAAGATGTCTAAATGAAGGAATTCTTCCTATTGTTTTGAGGTCAGAGTTAATGGCTAGAATTTACATGTATACATTCTTTTATTGCTCTGGCTTCCTGACCAGCTGCAAGATCAAAAGGGCTATTAACCTCTGAGTTTCTGTTAGCCTGGGAAAAAAGAAAACTGTTAAGAATGATGTAATATGAAGCAGCACTGTTATCAATTTAAAGAGAGAGAATCAGAGAGCATTTTTGGCATTTATCTTGAGAATATCCAACTCACCAGCTCTGCCTATGTTCTATATGTAAGTTTATTTTAGAACTGTGTTTTCTCTTAGATATAGCTAGGAAATAGGAAGATTAGATTAGTCTTTTTTTTTGCTGCACTGAAGTCAGAACTTTTCTACTGTATTATTTTAAGTATTTCTCTGTGATCTCTGAACTCTTGACTAACACTGTGTAGTAAGAAGTATTGTCTTGTGTTTTTATTATGTATCATTAAATATTTTTAAACTTTTCAACTGTGGCTGTTTTGCGTAGAGATAATTTAAGCTCTAGAGTACATTGCATGTGTATAGTGATACTATCCAAGTCACTCCAAATAAGCCTTGACTGTTCAGTTGCACTTACCATTTGGATAATAATATTGCACAGTAGAATTGGACACCCTTGGATAAGGGCCTTTTTAGTAGCTGATAAATATTAGTGTGTGTGGTGGCAGTGATTTCTACCTTATAGTCTGGGTAAAAAAGGCACAGCTAGAGAACCTGTGCCAGCCTTCTCCAGGAGTGTCTGTGTGGTTGTATATAACTCTTATCTCAAATTATATGTGTCAGCTACTTGGGCAGGGACATAAAGCACTGGTTGGACAGAGAGGGTGCTAGAGGTTTTAGCTTGCCCACCAGGCTGAGATCTGGACCCGATAGCTGTGCCAGTGGGGAGCCTTATTGGGAATCTGGAGAGAAAGGGAGAAACCAGCCCCAGACTGACTGTGATCTCTGTGTGCTCTTAAGGGAAATTGTACTTTACTGTGTGTGTATTTGTTATCCTCCCCTATGTGGACACCCCTCCCTGATGTTGGTGGTGAGGATTGAGGCTCCATGATTGCTGGATGAGTGCATGGGTGTCGCATATTAATTGTTTGGTGGTGGTGGGATATCCATACCACATATTAATTGGTTGGCAAATGCTAATTGGCTTGAAGTGGTGTGGGTAGTGTGAATTTCTGTAGCTTGTGTACAGTGATCACTGAAGGTGTTTTGTACTTTAAATAAGTAACACAGTGAATACTCAGAGTTCAGATCACAATTATGATTCTGGAAATGGAATAGTTAGTGTTAATGATTCCAACAATTTTACTATAGGTTTTATTACTTTGGACGCATCGAACCTTAGTCAAATTATTAATAAAAACTGGAGCCTTCTTACTGAAGATATTATTATGGAAAGAGTGGGCAATCATCATCTTAAGAACTTAGTGGAGAGTAACGGTTTGGTTAATTCAAGACATTCTGGTATGTTCAAGTGTGAAGCTTGCTCATACTGTAAACATATGGATTTGGGTAGATTTTATAACGTGAATACCATTAAATTTAACAGTAATAGGAGATTTAACTGTAATTCAAAAATGGTGATTTATTTAGCTAAGTGCCAGGGATGTCCTGCCTACTATGTTGGGAAGACTGAATGAAAGTTTAAAGAATGGATTTACAATCATTTATACAGCATTAAAACACAAGCAAACCAAGGGTGTAGAACGTATCAAAGCCAAACTACCGAATGAAGAAAAATGCACCCTCAAAAGTTGTATAACAACCTTTCGTCTTTAATAAAACACAAACATTAAGCGCTTTCATCTCTCATAGAGGAGACTTCATCAGAATAAAAAAATAATTCACTCCAACACATTTAAATAGCTCAAAAAGCACCATAATTGGGTAATTGTGCATCCAATAACATTCTTTAAAAATCGTCACATGTTAAAACCATATTTATAATAAATAAAACTGTATTTATAAATATATTCTAGTATATGAACAGTTGAGAATCACTGAAACCTGGGGGAAATTTTGCTGCCAGCCTTAACTGCCATTGTAACTCTCTTTTACATAGGAGGTTCTTCCAACCTCCTCCTCTTAAGTCAATGTTTATTGTGTCCAAAATGCCAAATTTGAAACTTTAAAAAAATTGCAATTTGTGGAGTGTCTGTATAGGGCATTTGTTTCTTTTTTATTTTTAATATCGTTGTTATGTTCATATAGCCTACTTTGTAATGCCCTTTCTGTTTTACCCACATAGAATCAACTACATGCTTCACATAAAGCTAGATAAACCACCTTTTTGGTGAAACAATTCCCCTTAATGTATTTTATTTTTGTTTTCATCTTATTGCATAAAATTATGTTATCAATTTTGATAATGTAAGAACATTGGGAACATCTCCCACAATGTTTCATTCCCCCACCAATATGTTTGTTGTTAACTGTTCTTTTTTCCAACAATGTTTTAATGTTCCTGCCTACCTTATTAATAAAAATTGGTTTGCCACCCACCATGTTTTTTACTTCTTTGTTGACTCTGAATATGCTCCAGTTTTTTATCAAAATTTTCCTTAGTTCTCTGGAGATGGGACTGAGTTGTATAATGCATGCTTTTTCATAGTTTGTAGATGAATTGTTCATATTGCTGTTGCTACTATCAGAAAAGCCTATGCCTAAAAGAGGTTTATATCTTTTTCCCCATTCCTTAAGTAAACCTTCTAGTATTTCTTCTACCATGTGTTTAGGATAACCTCTCTCAAAAAACATGTCCCCTAACTTCAATTCAACTCTCACATCACTAACTTGTGAAGTCATATGAGCTATTCTTATAGCTTGCCCTTTTACCAGACTTTTTTTCTGTGTCAACGAGTGATTGCTAGAAAAATGAAGATATGAATTGCAAAAAGTATTTTTTCTGTAAATAATCGATTTAAAAGCTGTTGATGTGTGTGAGATGGTGGTATCTAAATAATGAATACTCTGAGTACTGTGTTCATAGGAAAAGGTAAAAAAGGATGTAGTCTTGTTCAAATATTCAATAAAAACTGGAATCATATCTGAACTTCCCTTCCTTAGGATGAATATATCATCCAAAAACCTAATATATAGTTTAATGTTATTGTAAAACATACTCTGAAAAACATGCTTAGTTTTCCATCCCAGGAGTACAATATTGGCATATACTGGTACACAAGCTGTGCCTCGTAGCTGTTGAAAATATTGGCCTTCAAAGTAAATAAAATTGTTTTCTAAAATCAATGCCATTGGTTCACATGTCATACAAATCTGGTCATGGCTCAGATCCGAATGGGAGAAAAGTGTTTCCTCAAAAAATTCTAAATCTTCCTTTTTCAGAATGGAATAGAATAAATCTTTAACATCTATAGTTAAAAATATGATGTCATTGGTCCAAATGTCGTGTTTTAATTGTCCCAAAAATTCCCAAAAATCTTTAACTAGATGTGGAGTTCTTTCTACCACCTGTTTAATTAAGTTGTCTATATAAATGGCCATACCATGTGTTTTGGAATGTCTGGCCGCTACTATAGGCCTAAAAGGTGGTTCAGTAATGTTTTTGTGTATTTATAAGAAACTGGTAGGCATCCAGGTTAATGTGTTGATCAAGGAAGTATTCTTCTAAGTAAGAACCTATTCACCTCTAAGCAATATTGATTTGATTTTTGGAAATCTGGGTATAGCTTTCATCATTAAATAAAATCTCCTGCATAATGTTAGAATAGTCGTCTGAATTGAAAATAACTATACCCCCTCCTTTGTCAGGTGTCATGACTTGTATACTATCATCTTCTCTCAATTTACACATTATTTGTTCCTGTTTACTTAAATTTGCATAAAACGTTTTTGATGTGCCCAGAGTTCATAAATATCCTCCATAACTGCCTTTTCAAGCACATCCACCAAAGGATGTAAAGGAGGGTTGAAAACACTTCTTTTTCTTAAGACTTTCTGATTTTGTTGACCTTCAAGGTTAACACTATCTTAAAATACTAAAGTTCAACTTTCTGGTGTATATCTGTAGTTCAATTAAACTGTCAGCTAAATCAGGAATTCTGGCTGGAACATATTTGAAACCTTTTGAAAACAGTGAAAAAAACTCCTTAGTAATGCTCCTGTCTGTATAATTGTGTATCTTGAAACCTTGATAACAATTTAATATCTGTCCATCATTTTTAATTGGTGTTAGGTCCCTATCACTGGTTAATATTTGTTCCTGCCCCTCCCCCAACTAGAGTATCCCTTCTGTACTTCAGCTGCATAACTGGGGACTACATAATTCCTCTCTGTATTCCTGTTGGCTAACCTCTCTGAGCATTGAAGGAGTGGAAAATCCTGTTGTTGAAAACCTTCTTCCTTCCCATTATTGTATATATCATATGATTCATCATCTCTCATTACACCATCTCTAACATCATAATGATTTGTATTATGTCCATCATAAATTATTCCTTGCTTCTCTACACCTAGTCGATTGATAGGGTATGCTGTTTTAGCTTTGTGTCACAATTAATTTCCATTTCTTTTTTTGAAATAATTAGTACTCCTAAACACAAAAAGACAGCGAAACTTGCAGATGTTCTCCTTTACCAAAACTTTATTCCGTAAGCACTTTCGTAAGGACTAGTATCCAAACTTCCTCAGACAAAGTTACACAAGCAGTCAATGACTTATATACTTATAGAATTATTAAATAAAACAATAAAACAATTATATAAAAAAAATTGAATAATTAAACAACTCAATTCATTTCCTCCTATGGAAAACTATTTACTTTGTATTTCCATATACAATTCATGATTTTATTACTAAATACCTAGACACTAAATTAGTGACTTGAATTAATATAAAATACAAATGTATTAAGTAGAAAAAAATATATATATAAATATTTGTGGTATAATTGAATAAATGAAATACCTGGGGCTGTTTTTTGTGTTAACCCCCCCCCCCACACACACACATACATAATGAATATGCTTCCATTAAATGCATTTTAAAACTTAAACAGCTAGATAGGTAGAGTGTGTTTGTGTGTGTGTGTGTGTGGGGGGGGGGGGGTTACCACAAAAAACATAGCCCCAGGTATTTCATTTATTCAATTATACCACAAATATTTATATATATATATATATATATATATATTTTTTTTTTTTTTTTTTCTACTTAATACATTTGTATTTCATATTAATTCAAGTCACTAATTTAGTGTCTAGGCATTTAGTAATAAAATCATGAATTATTTATGGAAATACAAAGTAAATAGTTTTCCATAGGAGGAAATGAATTGAGTTGTTTATTTAATTATTCAATTTTCTTTTTATGTAATTGTTTTATTTATTAATTGTATAAGTATATAAGTCATTGACTGCTTGTATAACTTTGTCTGAGGAAGTTTGGATACTAGTCCTTACGAAAGTGCTTACGGAATAAAGTTTTGGAAAAGGAGAACATCTGCAAGTTTCGCTGTCTTTTTGTATTTACGAGTACTAGTTGGTTGTGTTTTTTTGAAATAATGCATTGCACCTTCTTTCCACTGTATTGATAACCTTCTCATATAGTTGCTCATATCGAGGAAATAACAAGTCACACACTATTTTTTGTTCAAACTTCCCAATTTTTGACTTATCTTGTCCTTCAAATGTTCGTTATAAAATAAAACTTTCTCGAAAAGTTCCAAGCCCCATTTGTCAAACATACATATACAATCTGTTATCATACTGTCATCAAAAACCAAACCAAATGGAAACTTAAATGTACGTAATCCCTGAGGTATATTTTTAAATTTTTTAAATAGGCAGTCTCCATTTGTAAACTTTTTTAGTTTGAATAACCATTCTTAAAAGGAGAAAATCATGTTTTTAAGCAAATAAAAATAATTTTCTTTAACACCATCACTAGTTTTGACATTGTCCATACTAGATTCTTAAAAATTAAAAATTGTCAACATCAGTACATCCAATTTATGTTTATTGTCCCTAAAGACAGCAGCACCGGAGCTAGGATTGGCTCTGTGGTTGTCAGTCATTTGAGTAGATAAGGTTAAAGTGCTGCTATGACACAGTCTAACTTTATTAATTTTGATGGTGAATATTATATACAAAGAACAAGTGTAGCAACTGGAGTCCCCTTGTGGGGCCAGCTTTCCAAACCTAGTAATGGCATACGAGGAACAAGAGTTTGTATTTAAGAATAGACAAATATGGGGCCAGATATATATTTTTACTTGGTACCTGGATGATATTTTTATTATAATTAAAGGGAATAATATGACAGCTTCCAGGTTACTTCAATATTTTAACTCAACCACTAACTTTCTACAATTCACCTCCAGTTACCATCAATATGTTATTTCCTATTTAGATGTAGAACTTAGAAAGGATAGACCTAATGGGAGATATGTGGCAAAATATTTAGAAAGAGCACCTGTTTGAATGCTTTTTTACATTTTTTGAGTGCCACCCATTCCATCAGAAGCAGTCAGTAGTAAAGGGGCAGCTCATTAGAGTGGTAAGGATGGTAACTTTGGATGAAGAATTTATTTTGGAATGTGAAAACCTAAGGGAGATGTTCTTGAGATGGGGCTAGCCAGATTCCTTAACTGTAGATTTAATTAGTGAGGTCTAAAATAAAAGAAATACGGGTATTTACAAACCAATTTTGACTAAACAGTCAACTGGTCCCTTGAATATGGAGGGTTTAACTCATTCTGGATATTTAATAGTTAGTGTTAATGATTCCAACAATTTTACTATAGGTTTTATTAGACCATTTAGTTTGGATGCATTGAACCTTAGACAAATTATTACTAAACATTGAAGCCTTCTTACTGAAGACATGGTTATTATGGAAAGGGGATTGAATCTTAAGAACTTATTGGAGAGTTACGGTTTGATAGGTTAATTCAAGACATCCTGGTATGTTCAAGTTTGAAGCTTGCTCATATTGTAAACATATGGATTTCGGTAGATTTTATAACATAAATAACATGAAGTTTAACAGTAATAGGAGATTTAACTGTAATTCAAAAATGGTGATTTATTTAGCTAAGTGCCATGGATGTCCTGCCTACTATGTTGGGAAGACTGAACAATGGTTTAAAGACTGGGTGTATGAACATTTGTACAGCATTAGTCGGGGTAAATTGGAAAATGCACTAGCTAAACACATATCTTTAAATCAGAACCATTTTTTTAAATTTCATTCATAGGTTCATAGGTGTGTACTAGGCTAATGGTCATGGAGCCTTTACAAGCCTAGCCCATAGAATTACCTTGGCATTGTGCCACCTGACCTTAGTTCCCAGTGCCTCTGTTGAGTAAGGGCACTAGAGTGATCCCTGGGGTGAATTTTCTATTTCCCATCCACTCATCAAGATTTGTCTTGAAGAGTGCCAGTGAGGTGTTCTGTTTGACATGTATGGGAAGTCTAGTCCATAGTATGGGCAGTCTCTGGGTTATGAACCTGTCCCTCTAACATGTTCTGTTGATTGTGGTAATGAGGATGAGGTCTCTGGAGCATGTGGTGCAGAGGGATTGGGATTTCTTTAGATGTAGCATTTCTAACAGAGCTGGGTCAGACATGGCTTTGTAAGTCAAGCAGAGATCGCCTCTAAGTAGGCAATATGAGACAGAGAATAGTTGGAGATTTTTGAGTCTGTCCATATAGGACAAGTGTTTAAAGCCCAGGATCCTCTTTGGGAGGTACTTTAGCGGCATCTGCAGTTGTTGCAGGTGTCTAGTGAGCTACATGCCGAACGGGGCATTGTACTTGATGATAACCTAATGAGGGAAGAGTAGAGGGAGACAATGACCTCTTTCTTCCTTGATGCAAAACCCTTAGTAATGAGATGTGCCATATAGAAGGACTTTCTGACCACAGTGGCAATGTGGTTGTCAAAAGAGAGGTTGCTGTCAACCTGTGTTCCCAAATTTCTTATAATGCCTTCTGTGTTCAATGGACTACCATTGATGTGGTAATTCATGGGAACTGGGTTTTTCCCAAAGGGGATGATGACACATTTTTTAGCATTGAGCTTAAGGCCATGGTACTGACACCAGTCATTAGTCTCAGTGAGGCCTTTCTGTAGGATGTCAACATTACTTGGGGAGTTAATAATAGCTCCCAACTTGCAATCATCTGCGAACTTTGTCAGCCAGAATCCCTTCGTGTTGGCCTGGGCTTCAGAGAAGTAGATACCAAACAGGAGAGGACCCAGGACCGAACCCTGTGGGACTCCACTTGTGACTGGTCTGGAGTCTGACTTGGAGTTCACTACTTTCACACTGTGGGTTCTACTTGTGAGCCAGTTTGCAACCCACCTAGTGATATAGATTTGCTTTTCTCCCTGGGCCTCCACTGAAAATTGGCTTCGTTCCAAGTCGGACTTTCCCAGTAAACAAATATTAAATAAATAAATATAGGGGTTGATGCCTAGCTTAGTGAGTTTTTCTATGATTCCTGAGTGGGGAATGGTATCAAAGGTCTTGGCCAGATCAAGGTAGGCTGTATGAATCACCTTGCCTTCATCCACAGCTCTGGTGACTGAATCAAAGAAGTTTACCAAGTTGAGCAGGCATGATCTACTCTTCACAAAACCAAACTGTGTGGGATCCAGAGTTTGGAGATTCTCTATATCCTTGTTTATTAGGTCCATGATGATGCATTCCATGGCTTTGCATATCAGACTCATCAGGCTAATGGAGTGATAGTTCCCAGGGTCTGTAGTCACTCCTCCTTTGTGGAGAGGGATGACTGTAGCAGTGCGCCATTCGGTAGGGACAAAGCCTGAGGTGAGGCTGTGATTGAACAGGGCACACAGGTGAGGTGCCAGTTCACTCTGTAGTTCATGTAGAACACAGCCAGGGATATCGTCAGGTCCTACAGAAGCTGTATTCTTGCCTTGGACAGTGCTGATTTAACCTGTGCAGCAGTAATACTGGGTGCCTGGCAATCTACTGGTATTGTGACTGGTCTCTTGGGGGGGGTGGTAAAGTTGGCACTGAATCTGCCGGCCAATATATTGGCAATATCTGTTGGATAGGTATAGGAGGTACCATTGTGCAGTAGCTCAGAGCAAATCTAGGTATTGCCGTGGAGATTCTTTACATAACTATAGAAGGTCTTGTAGTTGTCTTTATTATTTGCTCTAATTTTGTTTTCATAGCTAGCTTTAGAGGATTTGTTGAGGGATCTCAACTTGCTGTTGAGGCTGATTAGGGAGTTTTTCCAGTCTTGGGACTTCACCTTATTCCACATCAGTTTTCTCCTGAAATAAATCAGAGGTCTCTCTAGAAAATGCAGGCCCAAATGCTTTAAAGAAGTATAGAAGGAAAATTTTCAAACACAAAAAAGACTTCTAGCAAAATAAAAATGTCATTCTAATCAGATCTAGTGCATCAATTAAAATTTAGATTAATTCAGAATTAACAATCTGACACACAATTTTCCGAAGCCTTCTGTTGCTACTTTCTGCCAGTGGCTAAGAAGAATATGCAATGCGCCTCTGTTAATATAACCTCCACTCTCTGTGAAGTTTACTTCTTTTAAGGATGTTCTAAAAGTTTAAAAGATCTTGCAAACACACAGGCACAGTCTCTGCTAATATGCGTTATCTCCCGGCACTTCACCACGTCAGTTGCAGTACCTCCTTCAAAATTAGTAACAAGTCACTCAGAGAGAAAGCAAAATCCCATAATTTTGAAAACAAGCTGTAATAAAAATCTTTATACACAAAGAAAAGTTAGAGTCTTTATCCCAAGTAACATGCTGTTAAGTATCTGATTATCTGAGCTGCTCTCAAATACTTATAAGTAGTTTCAAAAACAATAATCATGTAGAAATAGCCCGATCAAGATCTCGGACCTCATTCATATGTGCACAAATAGGTGAAAGGTCACAGAAACAATCTTCCTATTTTCTCAAAATCGTGTGGTTCAGTTAATCACAAGGCTTTACTGTAGCATCTGGACACCTAGTGGTATCTCCTGAAGCATTGTGTTGGCTTACTGACTGCTTAATAAATAATATGTTTTTTTTACATTTGTTTTCTTGGAAAGTCCAAATGGGAAATAAAACCCTTTTCAGTGGATGCTCACAGAGAAAAGATACATGGTTGCATATACAAAGTTATTCAAACAATGTGCAAAGCATCTATTAAGACAAAAAGTATTTATAAGGTTATAACAGAGACATATCAAGAGTTCAGCAAGGAATTGATTTTGCTGTGAAATGCACATATATTAAAGTGAATGTTTTATAAAAAAAAATATAAAAAGTTTTGGTGGTTGCACTGTACAATCCACATACTTTAAAGGAAACGGTATTGGAGATAGGCATTCAAGTAGGGAGCAATGGTTTTTGGGTGACCAAGTTGAGCTGATACATAGAAGTATGAAAGAATGAAGAGATACAGTGAAAAGAGTGATATGTTGTTATTTAGTGGAAAGGACAGCCATAGATAGGGATAAAGCAGAAGACTGGTGTGAGATGAAATGGCGATAAAGGTGTATGTAACATCTGAACCTAATGGGTTGCTTCTTCATCCATTTCAAAGGCACAATGACTGTGGGTTCTATGACGGCCATTGCTGTGTCCAGTGAATTTTTCAACTTACAGATACAAGACGTGCACATCATAGCATTTGTAATTGGTCACAAGTATGAATACAATACAACCTCATTTATGGTCTGCAATGCTATATGTACAGAATAACTGGAAACTATATATTTATTTTTTTTCTATTTTTTGCCTTTGTTGACCAAGAAAGTCTGACTGGGCTATGCAAAACTCTTTTTCAGCAGAAGCCTAGAGAAAAAAGCTTCACATGCATACAGTAACAAAAATACATAGATTACAAAGAAGTAAAATGTAACAATACCCATAAAAGCTTCACATGTATACATTAACAAAAATACTTAGATTATTGACAAGTAACAACTGTTAGCTGAGATATATAAATATCCTGTTTTTTTTTTAGATTATTTATACAGATTATTGTGTCTAACAAATAATATATAGCACTTTTATTGCCTGCTTTTTAGTCTTTGAGTGTATTTTATTGCTATTAACTAATCTGCACAAGTAACTGATTTGTTTGCAGTTAAAAGCATTCTGTCTCTTTACAAATCTTTATCTGTTTAAAAACTTTCATTTGTGGCTTTCTCTGGTGCTTACTGTCTGTAGGCTATTGTTTTTGTCCCCACTCCCCCTCCCAGTTGATGTCTTGCTGTTATACTTGGTGGCTTTGCAGTTGCCCGCCCCTACTGATCTGGGACACTCCTCCCAGTCTAGTGTCATTAGCTCATTCTACCTAATACAGGATAACATTTGATAAGGCCTTCTGTTTCTCCTTTTTCCCTTTCAAAAAAAAAAAAAAAAAAAATTTTTTTTTGCCTGAATCTCCTTGTGTTCTGACTGTGCTTCTCAAACATTTTGGAAATATAGAGTATATTTCAGAGCATTTATTATAACTGTAATTGCCTTAATATTGCTACAGCTCAAGTGCTCTAGGTTGCACTGCATCTGAAGTGTTTGTGTGTTTTAGCTGCTTTTCTGTATATATAGACTTCTCTGTTTTTTTAACTAAATAAGCTCTGCAAAGTTGTTTTATTGCATTCCTGCCATATTTCTGAGTTTTTTGCACTTTTAAAGTTTGTTTTTGCTTAGTTTAACTGGTAGGCTACACACTCAAGTGCGCTAGCCGAATTAAAGCATTTACTGTGTTTCTGTACCTAATTTCTGCTACTTTGTAAAAAAAAAAAAAAAAAAAAAAATATCCTTGTTTCCCACCTTTACTGAACTAGAATAGTCCAGTCTTCAGGTATTGCTGATCTCTGGGCTGTGTCATAGTTCCTGTGTTGCCCATATCCTTATTTGGATAGGAGGAAGCTTCTTTGCTCACCAGTGAGAGTGGGGACCTCTGAGCAGCCTATCTGTCCCTTGAGGAGTGGTTCCAGCCCAGTGACTTGTAGCTTATTGGCCGTTTTGGGCCATTTCCTATCTCTTTCTAACCCCTGCTTTAAAGCCAGCTTTAACACGCTTTTGCACTTGTAATTTAAAGTTTGTCCTGTTTATTGCATTTACCTTTTGAGGCTACACACTCAAGTGCGCTAGCCTGTGTTACATATTTATTGCATTTTCCTGCTGTTTGTTGCAAAAAAGAAAAAAAAAAATTATCCTTGTTTCCAGTCTCTCCTGACCTAGAGTAGTCCAAATACAGGCTTTGCTGTATTCTGGACTTTTGGAAAGTTCCTGTGTTGCCCATTTCCTTTCTTGGATAAAGGGAGGCTTCTTTGTTCACCAGTGGCAGTGGGGAGCTTAGAGCAGCCTATCTATCCCTGGAGGAGTGTTCCTAGCATAAGAATCTGGTAGTCTACTGGCCGTTTTGGGCCAATTTTTAGCTTTTTCAAGTCCCCCTGTATAAAACCAGCTTTGGCGCGGTTTTTGCGCTTGTTACTACTCAGCCAAGCTCCTCGTGGTCCTGCAGAGTGGTGCTAGCAGCAGAGAGGCTAAAAGAGAGACTGCTAACCTGATAAAAGTGTTTTTATTTTCCTTCTACTTCCTAGGAGACTGTCCAATCTAGCTAAACTGCAAGTATTTCTGCTTCTTGAACTGTTTTAAACTGTTTAAAGTTGTTTTTGCACCTGCACTTTTAAAGTTTGTCCTGTATGTTGCATATACCTGTTGAGGCTACACACTCAAGTGCGCTAGCCTGTGTTACATATTTATTGCATTTTCCTGCTGTTTGTTGCAAAAAAATAAAAACAAAAAAATTATCCTTGTTTCCCATCTTTCCTGACCTAGAGTAGTCCAAATACAGGCTTTGCTGTATTCTGGACTTTTGGAAAGTTCCTGTGTTGCCCATTTCCTTTCTTGGATAAAGGGAGGCTTCTTTGTTCACCAGTGGCAGTGGAGAGCTTAGAACAGCCCATCTATCCCTGGAGAAGTGTTCCCAGCACAAGAATCTGGTAGTCTATTGGCCGTTTTGGGCCAATTTCTAGGTCTTTCAAGTCCCCCTGTATAAAATCCGCTTTGGCGTGTTTTTTGCGCTTGTTACTACTCAGCCAAGCTCCTCGCAGTCCTGCAGAGTGGTGCTAGCAGCAGAGAGGCTAAAAGAGTGACTGCTAACCTGATAAAAGTGTTTTTTTTTTCCTTCTACTACCTGGGCGACTTTCCGATCTAGCTAAATTGCAAGTATTTCTGCTTCTTGAACTGTTTTAAACTGTTTAAAGTTGTTTTTGCACCTGCACTTTTAAAGTTTGTCCTGTTTGTTGCATTTACCTGTTGAGGCTACACACTCAAGTGCACTAGCCTGTGTTACATATTTATTGCATTTTCCTGCTGTTTGTTGCAAAAAAAAAAAAAAAAAATGATCCTTGTTTTCTGTCTTTCTTGACGTAGAGTAGTCCAAATACAGGCTTTGCTGTATTCTGGACTTTTGGAAAGTTCCTGTGTTGCCCATTTCCTTTCTTGGATAAAGGGAGGCTTTTTTGTTCACCAGTGGCAGTGGGGAGCTTAGAGCAGCCTATCTATCCCTGGAGGAGTGTTCCCAGCACAAGAATCTGGTAGTCTATTGGCCGTTTTGGGCCAATTTTTAGCTCTTTCAAGTCCCCCTGTATAAAACCGGCTTTGGTGCGGCTTTGCACGATTTTGCGCATAGCCCAGCATTGGGCAGCTCCGCTTAATTGGGTTTAAACCATTCTCGGCTCCACAAAGTCTGCTCTTCACTTTTTCCCTTAGAACTGATCTAGTTCTCATAATAAACACCCTATTCCTACTCTAAAGCCTGGCACTTGCTCACTAAAGCAATTATATAAGTCAGCACTAAAAAATTAAAAGCACTACACCCTCACAAACTCCCCTTGAGTACCTTGTTCCCCATTGGCCCTTTTTTCCAATTATAAAGGAATTCCCAATACTATTCTGGCATGTCCAAAGGTCAGTTGTCAATCTCCTCTCTGGTCCAGCTGGTGAATCTGGGAATCTTGAGGCAATGTTACAACTGCCTCATGTACACAGACAACCCTCTCCTCCTCCCAACAAATTCCAACACATGTGAGAGATGCAACCATATAGCCAAACTGGAGGCTAAGCTCTCTCAACTCAATACTGGTGTAACCAGTCAGGAGGAGAAGGAAACCACACTCACTACAATTCCAGTCTCACATAGACCTACCACGACAGCAAACCAAACACATAAACACACAAAAACATACTCGGAGGCTCTAAATAAAAATCTGCCTAAGCACCAGAGACCTCCAAAGCAGACACCCAAGCAACTGCTACCCCAAAACAAAACACGTGCAACACAGCTCACAAAGCCAGTGTACACAAACGAAACTTTTAAAATACGAGCAGAAACTATTAAATAATCCAAAAGGTACACAACAACCAAAAACAAAATCAAAAGAATCCAGCAATAGAGAAGCAATAATACGTCCTTCCTTGATGCTCAATGCTGTAACAGTTCACAAAGCACATCGGGCAACGTCCCTTAAACGTCTTTTATTAACAGTCAATACACACTATTACGGATCAAACGCTTTCATCCACAAAAAGTGGACTTCATCAGAATCAATTTACTAATTAATTACTCCCTATTTATACACGTTTTGGCACCAAATCTTTGTAGAATCTTAAAGAGAACAACACACAAAATAACCAGTTAAAAATTGTACTAAAAATATATAACTAGCTAAGTACCTGCTAGTATGATCTATTAAATACTTCAACTAACCACACTTATAATATGAACAAATATTAAAAATAATTGTATAAAAATCCAACACAATTTTTTTAAACAACATAAAACAAGGTGACAATGTCAATTTCAACAATTTGAACAGCTTTATATAACATTATAATGCAGTGCCTAAGATCAGAGTTGGTTCATAACTTATACAATACATACTTTAGCATACACAATATATAATATAATGATTCTCATAAAATATCAGTTGCCTAATAAATTAATATAACAACCTATTAAATAATTTTAAAATAATTTTTTAAAAAATATAATTATTTATAAATAATTTATAAAAATATATTTGATTATATAATATAACTAAGATTTAAATGAGTGGATGAAGACTTTAATAATTCCTTAATAAGAATGGTTTTAAGGAAATACCATCATTTAAACCCGGTGGAGTTGTGGCATCTGTTAGTATCTGCCATTTTGCTTCTTTTTCAGCTAAATGAACCCCTAAATTACCTCCCCTCATATTATTAGTAACTGTCTCAATGATGGCAAATCTAAATTGATGTCTATTATCAAAAGATGTTATATGCCTATATAATGCATTAGTACTATCTTTCTTCTTAATATCATATAAGTGCTCATATATCCTCTTCTTGAACCTACGCTCGGTTTTTCCTATATAATAACCAGTATATAATACGCACTTAGCTAAATATACTACATTTTGTGTATTACAATTACCTCTCCCAAATTTTATTCTTGTTTTATTAATATTCTCCAAAATTATATGATCTACTTCCATTATACAGTGGCAATACTTACAATTTCCACATCTATGTGTCCCACTGTACTGTGTAGGTATGACATACATCTTTTCTGACCACTCCAAGATAGACTTTATATTCAGACCCATTTTCAACACAAATATAGGAGCTTCACCCACTATTTTCTTGACTTCAGGTTCCAAGGAAAAAATGTTCCAATATTTTTTCATAATATTCTTAATATGAGTTGTTTGCGATGTATACTCTAAAATACATGCTTTCCTATATTCACAATTATCATACTTTACTGTATCCTGTCTAAATGGTTTGCCTAGGACTGGGAAGTATTTATTTCCCCATTATTTAATAACTAATGTTTTTACTTCATTAATGAGTTGAATAGGGTACCCTCTATTAACAAATAAACTACTAATGAATTCTATTTCTTCCAGCATCTTGTCATATTTTGAGCTCATTCATGCTGCTCGAATACACTGACCCTTAAATATACTTTTTTTCGTCTTATATAGATGGTTACTACTATATTCTAAATAATTATTAGAAAAAGTTTTTTTTCTATAAATCCGAGACTCAAATCCCTCTTTGCTGCTAGATATAAAAGTATCTAAATATGCCAGACCATCTTTACTGACATTATACGTAAATTTCAAAAACTGGCTAGTATTATTTAGGTACCTTATAAATTCTTCAATCAACTCTTCTTGTCCGTCCCATAGAATAAATATATCATCCAAAAATCTAGTGTAATATCTGATATATTTATTATACTGACTCTTAAATACATATTGCAACTCCCAGTCCAACATGACCAAATTTGCGTATATTGGTGCACATGCTGTACCTATGGCCACTCCACGGATCTGCCTATAATATTCCCCCTCAAAATAGATGTAATTATAATCTAATATAATACTCATGAGTTCCATAATGACCAATATTTGTTCCCAATCAAGCTGTGAATAATTGTGTATACTATTGTAAAAACATTCTAATCCTTGTTCCTTGGGTATACATGAAAATAGATCAACTACATCTCTAGAGATGTATATTAATCTTTCCTTCCATAAATCAGGTGTTAAATTCCCTAAAAAAATCCACAAATCTTTAATCATATGTGGAATTTTTTCATAAATATGTTTAAACCAATTATCAATAACTACTCCCATAGGGAATGTCTTAGAAAAACTACCTGATATAATTGGCCTAAACTGGGGGTCAAGATAATCCTTATGTACTTTAGGCACTCCTACTATAGTTGCCATAAAAGGATGGTCGGCTTCCATAAAATTAAATAAGTCAAGATTAATTCTACCATCAGTTAACATGTCCTCCAAGAATAGGTCTATCCGTCTATATCCTATATTAATTTCATTTAAAGAAATAGAGGTATAATTTCCAGATGTAACCAAAATGTTGTATATTTTATTTATATATGCATCCTGATTGTATATAACAATCCTTCCCCCTTTATCGGGTTTCGTTATTCTAATAGATCTATCCTCAGTGATATTTTTAAGTAAAAGTAACTCATTATTATTAACTGTATTCATTTTACTGTTAATACTCTTACAAACATGATTTTTTAACATATATATATCACGGGTTACAAGTTTTTCATATATGGATTACAAGGGGGAATAAAAGAACTCTTTTTCTTGATTCTATTATTATCTATCTTATTAGGTGCACTCCGAAAATATAACGCTAAATTAAGTTTCCTAAGATATTTTTTAATTTCAATAATACTATCTACCACTCTAAACTGGTTATTAGGCACAAATTTCATACCTTTTGAAAATAAAGTAAAATGTTCATTACTAATTACTTTATCAGTATAATTATATACATAGAAATAATTTTTTTGATAGATAATACCATCTGCATCAATAATCCTAATATGTTCATTACATTCATTTCTCTTGTTGTTTCCACTATTATATTCATACTGGGAAGGTTCATTTAAACTAATAGTACTTTTCCCTCCATTGTCTTGATGGAGGGTGATTCTCCTGTCGACCCCATCTTTGTTTTCCCGAGTTTTCCCTCCATTCCCATTTTCTCATTCCATTCATTCTCCTTGTTTGTTTCCCTCCCCCTTGAAAATTTACATCATTAAAATATGCATCATAATTATTGTCCTTAATATTAAATCTATTACCATTCCCATCACTTTTTCTCCATTGGTATGCTGTCTTATTTTTATAATCATTAGAATCTCTTGCCAATTTCTTGTATTTCCTTTCTATAATAATATCAGCTTTCCTATTAACTTCACTAAATTGCTTATGATATAAATTTTTTCACTGTTCAAACAATAAATCTTCACAAATAATTTTATTCAGTTTCTCCACTTTGTCAATATATGAACATAATTTCTCATCATTTTTCTTTATAAGCAATTTCATAAAATCAAATCCAAATTGGTCAAACAGTTTTTCAAAATCAACACAATTTTATTCATCCAACTCTATTCCCATAGGAATTTTAAAAAATCTAAGACCTTTCGGCACTAAATGCATGATCAAACACTGATTCAAGTAAGCACTGTCAACCTTGATACCCCTAATAATGTTAAGAAATTTACCCATTTGGTAAATCATATCACGTAAAGTACCATGACTATCATCAATATTTTTAACAGCAGATCTAACATCATTTTGTCCAGTTTTATCGAAATGAACATCAAAAGTAATAAAATTATCCAAATTGTTCATTTCGTTATTTTTAGCATTGCCCACAATGATATTACTTCTAGTCTGTGGGCTAGAGCTAGTTTGCACAGTACCTGGCTTACTCTGATTTAGTAGGCAACTGATATTTTATGAGAATCATTATATTATATATTGTGTATGCTAAAGTATGTATTGTATAAGTTATGAACCAACTCTGACCTTAGGCACTGCATTATAATGTTGTATAAAGCTGTTCAAATTGTTGAAATTGACATTCTCACCTTGTTTTATGTTGTTTAAAAAAACTGTGTTGGATTTTTATACAATTATTTTTAATATTTGTTCATATTATAAGTGTGGTTAGTTGAAGTATTTAATAGATCATACTAGCAGGTACTTAGCTAGTTATATATTTTTAGTACGATTTTTAACTGGTTATTTTGTGTGTTGTTCTCTTTAATATTCTACAAAGATTTGGCGCCAAAATGTGTATAAATAGGGAGTAATTAATTAGTAACTTGATTCTGATGAAGTCCACTTTTTGTGGATGAAAGCGCTTGATCCATAATAGTGTGTATTGACTGTTAATAAAAGACGTTTAAGGGACGTTGTCCGATGTGCTTTGTGAACTGTTACAGCATTGAGCATCAAGGAAGGACGTCTTATTGCTTCTCTGTGGCTGGATTCTTTTGATTTTGTTTTCAGAAACTTTTAAAGCCAGCGAAAGGTCCAGTAACTCAAATGATAAAATCCAATAATCGAAGTTAAGATCCAAAAAACCAAACTAAGAAACACAAACAAAACTTTTAAAATATGATCAGAAACTATTAAAGTCAGCAAAAGGTCTAGTAACTCAAATGATAATATCCAATAATCGAAGTTAAGATCCAAAAAACCAAACTAAGAAACACAAACGAAACTTTTAAAATACGAGCAGAAACTATTACAGCCAGCAAAAGGTTCAGTAACTCAAATGATAAAATCCAATAATCAAAGTTAAGAACCAAAAAAACAAACTAAGAAACACAAATGAAACTTTTAAAATACGAGCAGAAACTATTAAAGCCAGCAAAAGGTACAGTATCTCAAATGGTTTTGTCTGATGAAGGAAAGGCAACGTCCTTGCCGAAAGCACTTACAATAAACAGTTATACATTTTTTTCTTAACTTCAATTATTGGATTTTATCATTTGAGTTACTGGACCTTTTGCTGGCTTTAATAGTTTCTGCTCGTATTTTAAAAGTTTCACAAAGCCAGTGTGCCAAACAGTCACAGCCCTTAAGGCTAAACAACACACCTGATACACTTGTAATAGGTGACACTATTGTCAGGTACACTGATGTCCTGCTCACCAGGCTAAACAAGGAGAAGGTCACGGTGAGCTGCCTGTCGGGCGCTAGGATCTGCCACATAACACAAGCACTCAGGCCACTCCAAGACAAGTACAAATATGACTCAGTCATTGTCCATGCTAGTGTGAATGACCCGAGACGTACCTCCCTGGACTACATGAAAAGAGACATAGAGGAGCTCTCTGAACATGTAGCCCAGGCCGGTATGACCCTGACCTTGAGTATCATCTTACCCTCACCAAGAATGATGCCACAATATGAAGACAAGATGATCAATTTCAACAATTGGCTTAAGTATTGGTGTCATTCAAAGTGGATCCAATGCCTGTCAGCCTGGGATGACATGCTCGACAAGCCACAATGGTTCGCTAGGGATGGCTTGCACCTATCACCCCTGGGCTTTCAGATATTGGCAAAGGCTCTTGCCACCCCCATAGTGCCTCTTTTAGGCAAGGCTCAAAAGACAAACCCACCTCCATAGGTATCACAAGGGATAAGAAACTAAGAGTAATGCTACTCAACGCCAGAAGTCTAAACCTCAAGATGCACGCACTTGAAACTCTCCTTAGCATGGAGATCATCGATATCTGTGCAGTAACAGAAACCTAATTCAAGGTTCCCAAGAGCACCCCAGCACTACCAGGTTATACCTCATACCATGCTTTTCGGCCACAAAACTTGGACTGAACCACAAAAGGAGGGGGAGTATCAATATTCGTCAAAGATACCCACACCTCCAGGTTGGTGGCAAAGCACGAAGCATCAGAGACTATCCATGTGCAACTAACAGTGGGTAAAACTGCCTTCCAGTTTATAGCCTGCTACAGACCACCCTCCCAAACCCAGGAAACCCACTCGGCCTTCCTGAGAACACTGGAAAATATGAAGGTCTCTCCAAACACCATTATATTGGGTGACTTCAACTACCCAAACATAGACTGGGAGCATTACTCTAGCTCAAATACCCTAGCCCAAAGGTTCCTAGAATTTATAAACTCAAATGCTATGGAACAACTTGTTACCACTCCCACAAGAGGGGAAAACATACTGGACCTGATCATCACCAACATGGGGGCTCTATGCTCCAGACCAGAAGTGTATCCCTCACTGGTAAGATCAGACCATAAACTAATCTCACTGGATATTCACATCCCGAACCTACTCCCTGCCCAGAAAACCACAGTGAAAAACTTCTCTAAAGCAAATTTCACACTCCTCAAAACCGAGGTGGAATCCTTCAAATCCCCCGGGCCTGTGGAAAATATGGCCCAGAACGCAGAATTCTTTATAAACACATTCTATGAACATCTTCAGGAATGCATAGATCATGTAATCCCAAATAAAACCAAGACCCAATCCTCCAAAGGCAGGCATCCTGTCTGGTGGACCCCAGCCATAAACAAACTATACAATAGAAGGAAGAAGCTACTACATGATAGACCAAAATCCCAAAAAGGGAAGGCATCTCTGATCAGTATTAGCAAAAAACTAAGGGCACTCATAAAATCGTCTAAGGCCAGCTTCGAGAGATAAATTGCACAGGACACTAAGGATAATCACAAGGCTTTCTTTAGTTATGTTAGGAACCTGGGTGGGAATTCCCAGATATGCTCAGAATTACTCCAAAATGACAAAAAATACACCGAACCCACAGACATTGCCAACATCCTAGCTGACAGGTTCAGGGCAAATCCCCCCCCCCCCCAAAAAGGGCAAATATCTATCCCAGCAGAGTGATGCCCCCCTGACATCTCAGATGCTCAGGTAAGAGCTGCCCTCTCCAAAGCAAAAAACACAGCATCAATGGGACCAGACGGTGTCCCGGGCTGCATCCTACATGAACTCCAAGAAGAGCTAAACCCAAACATAAAACTACTGTTCAATCTCAGCCTTACTACAGAATATGTACCCAAAGAGTGGCGTACAGCAACAGTGGTCCCTCTCCACAAAGGTGGTGCCTCAACGGATCCTGGAAACTATTGCCCCATAAGCCTGACTAGCTTGGTCTGCAAAGCTATGGAAAGGATCATCATGGACTTCATAAATAAAGATATTGGGGACCTACAGACACTGGATCCTACCCAGTTTGGCTTTGTTAAGGGCAGATCCTGCCTCTTAAACCTGGCCAATTTCTTTGAAACAGTCACCAAGGCCATTGACGTGGGGAAGGTGGTCCACACAGCCTACCTGGACCTCGCAAAAGCCTTCGATACAATACCCCACTTGGGCATTATAGATAAGCTCACCAGCTTAAATATAAACCCCTGTGTCACTATATGGGTTGCAAACTGGCTCAAGGATAGAACCCACATGGTTAGAATTGCTGGAGCCATGTCAGACTCCAAACCAGTTACAAGTGGCGTCCCACAAGGCTCAGTCCTGGGACCTCTCTTGTTCGGTATATATTTCTCGGAGGTACAGGCCAACATGGAAGGACTGTGGCTGACCAAGTTCGCAGATGACTGCAAACTAGGTGCCATAATCGACTCTCCAGCTGACACAAGCATCCTACAAAAGGGCCTCATAGAAACAGATAGCTGGTGCCAGAACCATGGCCTCAAGCTAAACGCCAAAAAGTGTATAGTCATCCCCTTTGGCAAAAACAAAGTGCCCACAAATTACCACATAGGTGGTAATCCATTAAGTATGGAAGAAGTAATTAGGGACCTGGGGACCCAAGTTGATAGCAATCTCTCATTTGAAAACCACGTGGCCAAAGTGGTTAGAAAAACATTTTATATAGCCCACCTAATCATGAAGGGATTCACATCTAGATCAGGGGAGGTCATTATGCCTCTTTACTCATCCCTCATCAGGCCCATAATTGAGTACAATGCCCCTTTTGGGATGTACCTTACCAGACACCTGCTGCAACTGGAAAGACCCCAAAAGTACCTCAACAAGAGGATCAAAGGGCTCAAACAGATGCCATATGCTGCCCGGTTAAAGAAACTCCAGCTCTACTCAGTGGCATACTGCCTGCTCAGAGGCGATCTGTGCCTGACGTATAAAGCCATGTCCAACCCGAAATTAATGGACATGCTACACCTCAGAAAATCCAAATCCCATCGAGCTACGCACTCGAGAGACTTGAACCTCAGCACTGAAATAAATAGGACATGCTGGAGGGATAGATTCATAACCCAGAGGCTCCCTTTACTCTGGAATAAAATCCCAGCCCAGGTTAGGCAGAGTCCCTCATTGACTCTCTTCAAGATGAATCTTGATGAGTGGATGGGAGATCGTAGGTTTACCCCAGGTATCACTTCTGTGTCACTGTTAGACAGAGGCACAGTATACTAACCTCGAAAAAGGGCATAGCAAAATTCATTTAAAATGGGTGGCGAAAGCCAAACACACTCTGGCTAGCTTAAAATGCCCTAGGGCAGATAGCCTAGTATGAACCTATGAACCTATAAAAATGTAATATTCATAGATATGTACATAAGTTACAGCAACACTCATAAAAGAGGTAGCAGCTACTTAGATGTTACAAGCTGTGAAAGCTGGTATTTCAAGTTAACTAGATACATAATTACAGTAGACTTGGTGTATAAAGAGTGAGGCCAACTCATAGTCAGTATTAGATACTTTGTGATCACAAGTATATAGTTAGGGGTTGCTGTGTGATAAGAAAGGTAAAAAAAAAGTCAGGAGTGGTTGTGCCATATCAAACTGTACAGAGGATAGAGATGAGATACCATCATAGTCATGCGAAATTCAAGAGGATGAGCTAGGATTGGGAAGGGGAGTAAGTTAGGGAGCTAGAGATGTGAAACTACTTTATGGTACTAGGAAACAGATAGGTGTGGGGTTAGAGAATAGAGAAAGAAAGTTGTGGAAAGGAAGATGGGAAATAAGATAAGAGGAGGTTAGCTAAGTTGGAAAAGGAGGAGAGAGAGAGAGAGAGATAAGCTAAGTGCAGAGAAGAAGTTGGGTGAAACTATACTGAATAAAGGTTGGAGGAAAGGGGAAGAGGACTGAATAACATATGAACAGGTGAATTAGGGTGGAAAAGGAACAGAGAGAGAGATAAACTAAGTTTAGAGGGGAGTTAGATGTGAGGCAAGGAGAGAAAAGAAGATATTTTGGAGGGAAAGGGGGATGTTTGTGAAGGAAAGGGTAGAGGGCAGGGCTGGAGAGAAGGTAAGGTTTATTGAGAGAACAGATTTACAGCATTTATCCTAGCGGAGAGCAACAGCGTAACCTGACATTATTTAGGTGTTGCTTCAGGGCCTGTTTAAACCTGGCAATTTGCTTACAGGTGAGAAGGATGCTACATGCTACATCATTTGAATATAAAGACTCTCTTGCAGACTTATTACAGTTGATAACATTGAGTAAGAATTTATTGTTTGAGTGGAGATCTCTGTGTGAAGAGTAAAGCTGTAGGGAATTCATTAGGGCAGACCAGTTCACTGGTTTGCATATCAGTGTGTGATCCGTGAGTAAGTGATTGTAAGTCAAATAGTTAGGTAGTTCTATTCAGTTCAGATGTTTTAGTTCCTGGCAGTGGTGGGGTCAATGTGTAAAGTTTATGGCAAATTTTACAATTTTGTTGTAACAACAGCTGAGTTTGTTTTTAGGGGTAGCATGTAGATTTTTAAGAATGAGGGATGCATAAAGAAGAGTTGGGAGGAGGTTTGCTGATGCTATGTCCTCTTAGAAGAGTTACTGGATGAAAGATTTAGCACAGTAAATGAGACCAAGCTTTTTTTTTTTGTTTTGTTTTGTTTTGTTTTGATGACTATGGAAGTGTTTTGGTCTATTTTTAGGTTGTCATCTATAGTGATATAGAAGTTTTGTTTGGGTGAGTTGTTTCTCTAGTGGTGTTGTTGGCTAAGAGAATTTTGAAAGATTGTTTCTGTGCTAATATGTGCTTAGGTGCAAAATGCATTACATTTGTTTTCTCAGTGTTTAACAGTAAGTTAGAGTTTTGTAACCAGGTTTCAATAGAAGAAAAGGTTTCTTGGGTTATGTGAAGCAGACGTGGTAGATTTGGTGCTGTCCATATAACAGTGGCATTATCTGTATATTCAACAATGATGTATGTATGTATTAGGTGGATGCATGGAGATGTTAGTGAGAATGTTAAATAACAATGGGCCAAGAAATGAACCATATGATATACCAACATGCACTGGTAGGAAGGGGGAGAGATTTTATTTACACTTTGCAGCTTGTACCCTGTTGGATAGGGTAGCTGTGGAAACATAAGATTTGGGTGGGAGACTAATTCAAAAACCTTTGACATATCTAGAATGATAGGAACATGCATTTCTATTGAGGTTCATAGTATTATTAAAACTAAGTAAAGATGTGGTGGTCTTCGATAGAGTTTAAAGCCATGTTTTGTAACAAATAGAATGTACTCTTAGATGATGCAAGTTGGGAATGACGACATTATTCTAATATTTTAGAGAGGAGTGATAAAATAGCAATGTAGAGGTAGTTTGAAATATCCATAGAGGTACCTCCTTTATAAAGTGTGATTATATGCAGTTTCTTCCAGACAAAGGGGACATAGTTTTCTGTAACACAGCAGTCAGAGGCGATATAGTTTTCTGTAACAGAGCAGTCAGAGGGGACATAGTTTTGTGTAACACAGCAGACAGAGGGGCCATAGTTTTCTGTAGCACTGCAGACAGAGGGGACATAGTTTTCTGTAACACAGCAGTTTGTCAGTATTGAGACAGGCTATGCAAGGGGAGCAGCAACAAGTTTAAGAAATTCTCATGGAAGATTATTGGCTGCTGAGGCTGTAGGTGTTTTTAGCTTTTGTAGGTGGTTCCTGATATTTATGACACAGACAGGTTGAAAAGAGAAGGAGTGGCTGATTGTCCGGAGAAAGGGGGACAGTTACATTTGCAGTAGGGCTATCTTTGAATAACGAGTGGACTGACCAAGTGAAAGAGGTGTTGAATTGAGTAGGTATACAGTCTGAAGTGTTGTTTTGTGGAAGGAGATAATGTTAGAGTTTGGTAAAGGTGTAAAAGATTATTCATCATCGACCAGAACTGTTTGGTATTATACAGTTTCTTATTTTGCAGATTAGTGTAGTAACCTTTTTTGCCTGTTCTAATTTTGTTTGCTTGGATAGGTTTTTAGGTGTTTGAAGTTCTGCCTGTTTTTCTGAGTTTTATTCTTGGAATATAGTTTCCATGATTTGTCTCTTTGTAGCATTAGTTACCTAGTCTGTTTTGTTAGCCAAAGTGCTGGGTTTGATTAAATTGGGTCTCATTCATTTAGCATAGTTACAAATGTGGAGTTGAAATGAGATACATTATTTTCTAGTGAGCATGCTTTTAGGGTATTCTGATTGTATTTGCAGATGTAGGAGACAAAGTTATCTTTGTTGAGTATAGATAGGCTAACTATCGGGCTTGTTTGCCGTATATTGCAAATATTGGCAGATGGTCACTGATGGCATCTGGTAAACATCTAGCAGTACTAATTCTGTCCAGGGTAGTAGTCAGGATCGAGTTGGGAATGGACTGCCTGCTGCTCTGCTTGTTTATTCTTCTTGTTGCAGTCTGAGTTGGATGAAGCTAAAAAAGTTCAAAGACAGAGTGTGATTGTTAGAAGTAGCGAGTTGTCAGTCGATAATTAGTTTTCCTACTACTATAATTTCATGGCGAATATTAAGGGAGCACCAGTGCAGGATATGGGTCATGTTGGGAGGGTGGCCTAATGGTTAAGGTGTTTGTCTTGCAAACATAAGGTGCAGGGTTTGAGTCTCACAAGGGACGATTGGCTAGGCTTAAAATGGCTCGCAAGGGCAGTTAGCTTAGTACTAATCTATGAACCTATGAACCTATATCTTCAATGATGGCAGTGTTATTTCTGGGTGGGATCTATGGTTCTAAAATACACATGCTATTTTCATTGTTTATTTCAAGGATAGCAATACAGATGTTTGCAATGGAGAATTTAGGATGGGAGAGGGCATGGGCAGTAAGTTGTAGGGTGTTTCTACAAATTATTGGTACACCACCTTCCTTTTTATGTTTTCTATCAGTTCTGAATATATATTGTAGCTTGAGGGAAGGATTTCCTAGCCCTTTGCATTTTGTTTGAGCCAGGTTTTAGTGACCGCAAGTATATCAGGGGAGTGCAAAGCTATGCAGGTGTGTGAGTTGAATATCTTGTTACATATGCTTCTGAGATTTATGTTTTGGGAAATAGGTTAGTGCCTTCATTGGAAAGAGGAGGAAAACTGGAAGCAGAAGAAACTTGTAAAGTACAGGTGGGATGAGCTTGAGGTGAGGGGCCAAGATTTGTGTAGATGTTAACTCCCAGGGATAGTGTCGAGTCAATGTGGTAATATGGTAGGATCCATTTTAGTTTGTACTTAGGGTTTGAGTTATGTTTAATGTGCATGTATTTATTGTTTGTCTATCTGTACTTGAAGAAGATAATACAGGTGGTGGAGTGCAGGTTGGGAGAGATAACATTGTGGAAATAAGAAGGATAATTGGTTCGGCATGTAGTACTTTATGGGGAGTTACCCTGTTCATGGCTTTATAGATTTATACTAGGCTAATGACCACCAGGGTCTTTATAATCCTAGCTCTGCAGCCCAACCCAGTTGTGTCCCTATGTGTCATTAGCATTTATTAACAGGGGGTATGTTAGGAAGTTTCTAGAAGTATTAGTTCATAGGTATATATTAGGCTAATGACCACCAGAGTCTTTATAAGCCTATCCATGCAACCCAACCCAGTTCTGTCCCTGAGTACCTTGGATACCTATGTGGTGGGGGTTCAACTTCTAACCATCGAAATTTCAAAACATCGAAATTCTGATCATCGAGACCAGAACATCGAATTTTGAAACATTGAAGGTTACAAGTGCCCCCTACACACCCCCTACTTTAATATTCCAACTCCGAGACCACGCTACAGTGGAGTAAAGGGAAATCTCCCGGTTAGCACTATATGCAGAAGCACTAAACAGGAGACTTTACATACCCTATCTGTAGTGCCATCACACAGATGGCACACAGACACACACAGTATGCAGGGCACCTTGGTGCCCTGCAAAAACACAAACATTCTCCCACCTACACTTACCCTTTTCTTCCCCTTCAAACCTTTGATGTATTAAAACTCGATGTTCTGGTCTCGATGATCTGAACTTCAATCTTTTAAACATTCGATGGTTTGAATATGTTAGTAATGAGGTAGCTGAGGGTTATATAGCGGGGGTATGTTAGTTGGGGAGTAATTTGCTTATTGTTGACTTCTGTCCATCAGAGACATGGGGGGTCACACCAGGTGTCAATTTGTAATTTCCCATCCAATGACCAAGGTTTCCTTTGAATAGGGTCAAAGATGAGCTCTGCTTCACATGGGTGGGGAGCTTATACATAGTAAAGGGATCCTTTGAGACAAATATCACTCTCTCCAGAATGTTCTGTTTATGTTGCAAGCAAAGTTCAGGTCCTTGGATCTAGTGTTTCTAGTACTGTTTGTTTTGCAGATGTGCAAGAGGTCCAGTAGAACTAAATCTGAGGATGGCTTATATGCTAAGCATATAGTGCATCTCAGTAACCTGTAGAAGACTGAGTACAGAGACAGAGCCTTAAGGCAATCTGTATAGGACATGGTATCCATACCTTGGATTCTCCTGGTGAGGAAACTTTGAGGGCAGTCCAAATGTTGCAAGTGCCTAGTTAGATATAAAATTCAAAGTGGGTACTGTATTCAATAATGGGTCTGATAAGGGCTAAGTAGAATGGTACTATAACTTCCTTGGATCTGGATGCCATGCCCTTGCTTATGAGTTGGAAGTCATAAATTGATGTTCTTACTATCTTGGCTACATGTTGATCAAAGGTCAAATTACTGTGTATATATGCTTCCAGATCCCTAACTACCAGTTCAACTCTTAAAAGTGTTTTATCAATGGAGCAATTAGCTTGGCAGGATGATTTCCAAAAGGGCACTATCACGTATTTCTTTGCATTGAGTTTTAATTTGTGGCTTTGGCACCAGTCATCAAACTTCTTGAAGGATAATGGTGCCACAGTGAATCTGTGATAGCCCTCAATTTGCAGTAATCTGGAAACTTGGTGAGCCAGAGGCCTTTGACTTTAGCCTTGACTCCTAGAGAAGTAGATGCCAAACAGGAGTAGGTCCAGTACGGACCCCCAGGTTTACTCTGCAGGCAACCAGTCTTCTGGTGGAGGTGGTGTCACTAATCCTGACTTCTTGGGTCCCATCTGTGAGTCAGCCAGCAATCCAGAAAGTTATGTATGGATTTATACCTCGTTCTATGAGTTTGTCAACAATACCTGAGTGAGGTATTGATATGAAAGCCTTGAACAGGTCAAGGTAGGTGTTATGCCCCATTTTACTCTCATCCATAGCCTTGGTGACCCTCTCAAAGATGTCTACCAGGTTGAGTAACAAAGCCAAATTGGGATGGATACAATGTCTCTAGGTTGCCAATGCCCTTGGTGATCATTCCCATGATAATTCATTCCATGGCTTTTCATATTAGACTTGTCAGAATGATGGGTCTATACTTCCAGGGGTCAGCTGATAGTCCACCTTTATAAAGAGGGATGACCATTGTGGCCCTGCATTCAACTGGCACATACCCTGCTTTTGAGGCTGTAGTTGAAGAGTGCCTCATGTGGTCCTGCTTGTCCATGTTTTAGGCTTTTAAGAGGTCACCAGTGATATTATCCCAGGATCACCAGGGCATATACTACACACTGCTAGAGAGATCAGTGTGAGGTTTCTGTATAAAAAATAAAAAATTTCTTAAAAGAAGACTTTGTTACCCTACAAATAATGATAATATTCATCCTAGATCAGATAAGGGTACTACCAGTTAGTGTGGGAAGTGTGCTTTCTGCTGCTTTATAAATGAATCAGGGATTTTTGTTCACTATGGTACATGTATAGTTTATACATTTACAGCTGCAGCTAACTGTGAAACCAAAAATTTGATATATCTAGCTAGCTGCACTTGTAAAAAATTTATGTTGGCAAAACAGATGACTAAGGGAACACATAAGTGACCATCTTTATTGTGTAAGGAAAGGTCTCCGATAGACTGTCATTGCAAAACATTTGTTAGAACATGGAGAGTTACATAGTTTTATATTTTTAGTTATGAAGACTATTAAAGATGGTCCCAGACAAGGGGACAAGGTTAATGATATAGAACTTGTTGAACGGAGATGGATTTTTAAATTAAGATCACACTTGTGACATGGGCTCAATGAATATGTATCTATACGAACCTATGAAACCTGTTTTAAAAAGAAGGCTAAAGTTGATTTTTAAATGTCTTTTTTGTTTTGTTTTCATAAGTGTTTTGTTTATTTACAGTTGAAGTTTCTTGCTATGTAAAAAGTAGCTAAGCAATTTGCAATATGCCTGAAAAGGAGATTTTTTACATGTATTTTTTGTTTCATTTTCATACGTGTTTTATATATTTACAACTGAAGTTTCTTGCTGTGTATATAGTAGCTTAGCAACTTGTGACAGGTTTGAATCTTATTGATGAAAAAAGGCACAATTTTACTTGATAGTTAGCATTTAAATGTTAGTTTGGTGTTTGTAATTGTGGTCTGATGAAGCTTTACAGTGAAAGCACTAACCCTGTTTTATAATAAACTATGCTTTTATTTTTAGATTACTAGTTTGTGATATTTAGAACTTGGACTGCTGCTAATATTGTTCCACTGCAGGTATTATTTGCTATCAGCATTTTATTATATACTGAAAGGAAAGCATTTATCCTGCCTGTGCACCTCTGGTGTGTTTCTGCTGGGATTTTTGGTGACTGTTCAATATTATCAGATAGCAGATTCACTATGTTACCCTGGTCAGTGTGGGTTGTGTCATTTATAACCAGTTCTATACACTGCCAAGAATGTTACCATTAAGGTTCTTAAGATAGCCGAAGAAAGCCTTGTGATTGCCCTTAGTCTATGAGGCCTATCTTAACCTAGTAATTGGCTTTCTTGGACTTTATTAGACCTCTTTTTTTTTTCTGTTTAGTTGACTCAAAAAGATCTCGTCTCTATGAAAGTTGCTGTTTCTGATTTTGGCGATGATATTTTTTCTTTGTCTTTGGTGTTAGATTTGGGCTTACTTCTAAAAGGTACACCAGCCTCAGTGCTTACATGTTTGTACAGGGTTTCCTTGAATAATTCTGCATATTGCTTAATAGGATCTAGTTTGCTTTAGAATAGTTCCTAACTGTTACGGGTTTAGTTAGGTTTTTCAGGTTGATATTTATTTCAAGTGAAACAGCTTTGTGGTCTGACCTCACCAATGAGGATGTCACACAGGGGAGGGTGTGGTGTTCTCCCAATTTTGTGAACACTAAGTCCAGTAGGTTTCATTCTCTAGATGGAGTGTGCACTATCTGACCCAGGCTGTTTGTGCTGATAAAGTTGAAGAAACACTGTGCCTGTGAGTTAGAGGCAGTGTGCATTTCACAGTCTATAGAGGGATAGTTAAAGTCTCCCATGAGTAGGTTATTTGGTTGAATGGAGATCACCTCTAGTGGGTCTAAGTAAGAGTTCTTAGCTTCATGGGTCATAGAGGGTGACCTGTAGCTGCCCATGACATAAGGAACCATGTTTATGGACACTTGGACGTGGATGGTCTCCAGTGCATCGGCTTGTTTACCCAAGCTGGAGTTGTATTTGTTGCTAATGTTGATAGAGGCACCTCTACCTTTAGCCCCTGCCTGTGCTGTCATTGGCCTAAATGTGTGGAAAGCACTATAGCCTTGGAGGGCCAGAGTGCTTTCTAAAGCTTTAAATCAAGTCTCAGCAAGAGCACAAACATCGGGTCTATATTAGATAAACAAAAGTTTATCTCATCGAACGCTCACATGAGCGAAAATTCAGGAACTTGAAACTGCAATTGTGGGGGGCTGTGCCCCCCCACCCCCCGCTAAATATATATTCCAACTCCGACAGTGAGGAAAGGACAAATATTCCCATCTTCACTGTACCACGATCTCACAATTGCGGTTTCAAGTTCCGCAATTTTCACTCATGTGAGCGTTCGATGAGATAAACTTTCGTTTATCTAATATAGACCCCAAACATCCACATTCTCCAGCATGAGGAGAACTTGTAGGGTGTGCAGTTTCTTGCTTAGGCTGACTGCATTGAGCAGTAACACCTTACAGGTACTTTAACCTTTTATGCTATGCTGGTAATTTTGTGGATAAAGTTTTAGCCAATATCTGAAAGCTCAAGGGGGCAGTTGCAGACCATACTTACCAAAGCAACGGGGTCTGTTTAGCATTTCCCCCATGCTGATAGATATTGGATCCCCCTGAAGTGACACTAGAAACTAATCAAATTATTAAAATCAATCATTTTCTGTTCATACTGTGGATTCATCCTTGGTGAAGGTAGAATGCTGCTCAATGCAGGACACTTACCTGTCTGTAACACATATTCAGGAGACCAATAACGTCTCTGTGCATATAGTCCAAGGAGGTAGGTTTCAGGTCATTTACACCCATGTGGACAATGACAGGATCCATGTTGTGGATGGGATTGAAATAAGGTGTAAGGTAAGCTAGAAGTGTTAATAGAAATAGTACAGTAGTATGAAGGAACACCATTTTGAGTGATACAGAAGTGGTGAGGAAAGAGTGTGCAAAATAAAAGTTGATTAGGTAGACTGTGTAGAGATTCAGATGGATGAGGAAAGGTGAGGTTAATTTGCTATGAGAAGTAAAGTGAAGGATGATAGAGAGAGAATAGGATGACAGTTGTAGTAGTGGGTTAGGCCTATAGGTAAGATGTTTTTTACCGAATAAAGTCAGTAGTAGATATTTACTATGTGTCTGTGGTGGTAGTTGTAGGTTGGGGGGAATTAGACAGTATACACTTATAATAGTATTATGTGGTATTTATGTTGTGGAATTAGATGGCTGGTGTGTCAAGCAGTGGGTGAGAAAAGAAAGTGAAACAGAAATATTTCTTTATTTTATAGTTAAGGTTTATAGAAAGATTCTGTTGGGAATTAAATGACATTTAGTTGTACTGTTGGGGAATTAACAACATTTAGTTCTACTATTGCTGTCATTGGTACATAGTGGTATGAATTTAAGATGGGTGTGGTGTGGGAGGATTAATGAGCGGAAACTAGATCATCTAAAAGTGGTGATGTGGGGGTGGGAAGGGAGGAAAGCAGGTCATAACCCCCATAGTCAGTGCGAGATAGTCAGTGTGAGAATGCACACTGCTTAAGAAATCAATAGAGCTGAGTTTACATCAGCAAATACATGCACAAGTTTGCCAAAGTATCTATATCCAGAGCTGAAGTCAAAAGCTGCATTAAATGTTGACCAAATAGAACGTAACAGGTTCAAGCTGTTTTACAGATCCCTGCACAAGTCCCTGCACAGTTAAGGATTACTGCTCTGAGGCAGCTCTGTCAGGTGCACATTATGAATAGGATGGTGTGAGATGGAAAGGAGAAAATTGGGGCCTTAGGAAAAAGGGTGGTGTTACAGAAAATGGATTATTAAGAGATATTAGGGGTGGTTGCTACCTGCAGAACACTGCATGTTACTTGAGGGAAAAACACCAAGCACTTTTCTGAAAAAACACTTTGACAAAAGCAAAGCCCAAGGGTGTCACAAGTACTAATGCCTGATGAGATTATACCTTCTCTGCAAAAAGTGATGTATTTGTGTCCCTCTACTGATTTAAGCCAATGGAAAGGGGTGCACTATTGTGTTTTGTAAGTACTGGTCTGCGCTGAAAGATACAGATAGAAAATAGGAGTGAAATAACTAAGAGGAGAAGTAGATGAGAGTGTAACACAGAAAGCAAGATAAATGCACAAACAGCATGAACAAATGCAGTTTCATACAATCTGACATTTTCAGTTGGATTAAGCATAACAATTTTACTATGAACTCTGTACTACATATACCTAGAGTAGAGGTTACAGCTACAGAATAACTGGTAATGTGCCATATGTTCCCCTGAAGGGTGGTTAAAAGTACTGGACTGTTGTATAGTGCCAATAAAAACAATATAATTCTTTATAATGGCACATATTACGTCTTGAGTAAATTCTAGTGTTATATTAGAACATCGAAAGTTTAATAGTTCAAATCACTAAAGGTTGACCTTTAATGATCGAACTATTAAAATTTCGAATGTTCCTAAAAATAAAGTAAAAACAAAAAAAAAATCTAAAGGGTGTAGGCAGGGGGGCTGCACCCCCAACACCCCCCGCTACTTAAATATACCAATTCCGAGACCATACTACATTGAAGTAAATGGAAATCTCCCCTTAACGGAGATTTACGTTTACCCATTTGATGTTCTGCACTTTCGCTATTCTCATGTCGACAATGTTAGATTCAACATTGTCGGCTTTTGAGAATATAATATACACCCCCCTAAGGTTACTATAGGGAGTGATTAGGTTAACGAGTGCGGGCATATTTTCAGGCTGATAGAGAATTTTGTGAGCTACTATAAGTTGATTGACCAGAAGTAGATTAGGTAATTCAAGCCACCCTAGAGAGTTTAGGTTGAGACAGTGATGGGCTCTGAAAGCTGTGCCAGTGGCAAATCTAGCAATGTTATTATAGCAACTAAATAGTTTGTTAAGGTTAGTCTAAATAACGGGGAAGCATAAAGGAGGGTGGAGAGAAGGCGTGTTCGGGCAATGACAGCTCTAGCTAATGGAGGTAGGTAGCGCTTAATCCTATAGAGTGATCCCAAGTTTTTTATTGACAGTTTTGGTAGTTTGACTAATGTGTGCATTGAACTTGACGTTATTGTCAACTATTACTCCTAAGGGTTTGGTAGAGGGGTCTAGAGAAATGATGGTCCTATTGTTAGATCTTATAGTAAAGGCTGGTAAAGGGTGTCTGCTGTTGGGGGAGAAAAGTAACAGTTTTGTTTTGCTTGGATTTAATAAGAGCCATCTGTTAAGGAGCCAGTCTTCTTCTGTGTTAAAAGTGGCTTGGGAAACTATTGGAAGGTCCCTGGGTGAGGTGGCCGAGCATATTAATGTTGAATCATCTGCATATTGGACACAGATTGCATCTGGGATGACCTTGTGCAAGTCATTAATAAAGATAGAAAATAGGAGAGGTCCCAATATAGATCCCTGGGGAACTCCCAGGGTGATGGTTAGTAGGGTAGATAATTTGTCTTTCTATAAGACAGCTTGGTGTCTACCATTCAGATATGATTGGAACTTCTTGAGAGACTGGTTGTCAAGGGAGATGATTTTAGTGTTAGTTTGAGGAGTTGATGGTTAACCAATGTCGAAGGCCTTTGAAAGATCCATAAAGAGGGCCAAGGAGAGTTTGTTATTGTTCCAATTTTGGTTAATGACATTAGAAAAGGAGAGGAGGGCTGAGGTAGTGCTACGGAATGGCCTAAAACCATGCTGAGTATTAGTCAGGAGATTGTTCTTGATAAGGTAGCTCATGAGTCATGCTATGGAATGGCCAAAAACCATGCTGAGTGTTAGTCAGGAGATTGTTCTCGATAAGGTAGCTCATGAGTCGTGCAATGGAATGGCCTAAAACCATGCTGAGTGTTAGTCAGGAGATTGTTCTTGATAAGGTAGCTCATGAGTCATGCTATGGAATGGCCTAAAACCATGCTGAGTGTTAGTCAAGAGACTGTTCTTGATAAGGTAGCTCACGAGTCGTGCTATGGAATGACCTTAAACCATGCTGAGTGTTAGTCAGGAGATTGTTCTTGATAAGGTAGCTCATGAGTCGTGCTATGGAATGGCCTAAAACCATGCTGAGTGTTAGTCAGGAGATTGTTCTTGATAAGGTAGCTCAAGAGTTATATGTGGATACATTTTTCCATTATTTTTGTTAGGGATGACAGGATAGCTATAGGTCTATAGTTAGATAGTTCAGTGGAGGTGCTCCCTTTATGGAGAGGGATTACATGGGATGTCTTCCAGATGGAGGGTATGGTAGTCTCAGATAGAGTTTTGTTAATCAGGATGGTGACTGGATAAGCTATGACTTCTGTGGCTTTTTGAAGGTACTCAGCAGGGTGGAGATCTCCAGAAAGGGTGGTTGATTTTAATTTCTTGAGTAGTGTAGTGATAAGTGAGGTAGGAACTGGTTGGAAGTTAAAGGAGATTTGGGAGCAAGGTAAGGCATCAGTAGGATTTGGGCATCCAGGAGATAGTTGGCTAGCTAGCTGTTGGATGGTTTCTGTAAAGAAGCTATTAAAGGTGTTGGCTACTAATTCTGGAGATTTTTGTTTCATGGCTGAGGGTGAAGAAGTGGAGGGCTGACCTGGATGTAGGAGTTTAACACCTGCCCAAAATTGTTGAGGATGGTTTTGGTGCTTTTGCTGTAGATGACAGTAGTAGTTTTTATCTATTATTATGGATTTTGTTGCACCATTCCTTAGCTGTCTATATCTAAGTTGGTCTCTGGGGGCTTTTGTGGTATGCCATGTTATCCAGGCTTTGTTTCTAAGTGACATTTTTTGTCTGGTTTCTTTAGGGAGCCATGGGTCGACTTTTGTTTTTATTCTAATCAATCAAGCTGGTGCATGTATGTCAAGGATGGGTAGGAATTTGGTATTAAAGTAGGTCATGGCCGCTTCCAGAGGAAGATGCTTTAGAACTGACCAACTGCATGCTTTGAGTTCATTTTTAAAACTAGCGAGGTTGAATGTCTTGCTGTTCCTTATTGATTTGTAAGTGGGTTGGTTAGGGACATCGGCTTTGTGCCTGATTATATAAGTAAAAAGTGATCACTTATGTCATCAGGCAGGGTCCTAACCTTATACATGTAGTGACCACTATTAATGAGCATCCGATCTAGGGTGCTTTTTTATTGTTGGGTTTCCTGATTCTAGTGAGGGAGGATATGACCTGCTTAAATCCTTAAAGGTTTACATGAAGAGTAGGGGGATCTGTAGAGCAAGAGTACCAATCTAGGTTAAAGTCACCAAGAACAATAGTTTCTTGGGGGTAGTTATCTAACAGCCAGCAAGGAAAATCTTCAAGGGAGCTTGTGTTATTACCTGGGGGAATATAAACACAGACTATATATATATATATATATATATATATATATATATATATATATATATATATATATATACATACACATTTGTCCTTATTAATTTGTAGCTTAGTAATGAGGATTTCAGCATTATCTACTCGAGTTGTATGTGGAGTGACGGATTTTATTTCCAGTGTACTTTTATATAGAAGAACTACCCCCATCTCCTTTCCTAGTGGTGCGGTCAAGCCTTAGTATGCTGAAACCTGGAGGGATTATCTCATTGTCTCTTGTTGAGGGTTTTATCCAGGTTTCAGTAGTTTCCAAGAGGACATGAAGGTGATGGATCTTGTTATTTAGACTTCTAATGTTTAGGTGACTAATCAGGAGAGAGTTAGTGGGTTTGTTTATGGTTAGTAAGTTAGTGGAAAAAGTGGTATTGGTTGTGGTACTGTTGCAAGGAGATGGACCAGGGTTTGGGTGGATGTCTCCATCCATGGTTAGGTTGCATCGTAGTCTAATTATGAGTTTTAGATATTTAAGTATTAGACTATGATATATTTTAGTTTTGGGGTTGGCATGACTGGCTCTAGCAGGATAAAGGTATTTAGTATGTTAGGGGTTAGGTGTGTATGACTGTATTAAATAATCTAAGTTATTGGATTCCATCGTTATAGTAGTTTGGCCTTGAGGATGATGGAAATCTAGGTGGCTTTGATGTTCATAGGCAGTGAGAATATAAGGGATAATTAGCAGTGGGACTAGGGTGTAGATAATTCTTAATTTGAGTTTTAACATTAATAGCGACTGTGCCATTGTATAGTTATTAAATTCTCAGGTTGTGGAGAGGGAAAGTAAAGAGGGCTAGAAGAAAGGGGGGTTATTTTATGAGTTTTGGTTGGTTAAACAGGGAGGGGGTGTGGTTTCTTTCTTATAAATTTAGTGCATCCGGGAGCGGGTAGAATTTGGGGGCAGGGTGGGGCGCAGAGTGAACCCAAGCACAGTGAGGGTGAGCAGAGCAGGGCTAAAACCAGACCATGAGTTTCACCAGGTCTGTGAGTAGAAAAGATAAAGTTCTTAGGTTTGCTTTTCTTTATTTTTTATCCTGTATTTTATCTAGTCCTTCTATATTCTGTTACATTTATGACTTAGAACGTACAGTTTGGTAGCCCTGTAAAGGAAATGCTAAGCATTTGTGAGCTGATTTTTTGGCTAAGTTAGATCCTTTTGGGGCCAGCGGAGATGAAATTAAAGCTAAGAAGCAAGTACTTACTCTAAAGTCAGATAAGAGAAAAATGCCGAATTCAAGATGATAGTTGGGTTCAGGGCCTTTTAACAGGGGATTTAATTGGTGCTTTAGACCCAGACCAGCTTGGCAGAACAGTAACTTAACTAATAATGATGGACCTATTAACCTTGTCCGGTCTCTTTCAGGAGGATGCAGAAATAGTAGTCAGATAATTTCTCCGCTGGGAGGTATCGATCTGTCTGCCTATGCCGTTCAGGGTGCGAGGAGTTAGACGGGATTAGTACCTAAATAATGGACACAAGTATTAGTGCGCACTTCACAGGCTGAAGTCTAACTTGACCCCAGAAGCAAGGCAGGGCTGCTTTCTTACCATTACTGGTCTATTGCTGTTCTCTCCAAACCCGTTTAATGCAGGTGACACCTATAAAATGCAAATAGTGTACCACAAAGAACCTATAAAATGCAAATCATGTACCAGAAGAAAGGATAATTTTCTGCATGGATTACAACTATGAGACATAACAGCAATGTGTTTGCTGCTCCTAGATGAATGAAACTGGCAAATTGATCAGCCTTCATATGATTAAAACTAGCTCACAAACTACTGGAAGGGTCTACTACAAGATCATAAATCTCAGGCACTCAAGCACCATTGTCTCAAAGCCAGGGATTCGGGAATCTTGTAACTCACATGGAATGCCACACTCACTGACTCTCGACTACATATTCGGGTTGGGTACAGCAACCATGCAAGAGAGTGATGCTGCTACATCTCACTTCAATGGATAGCCAGGTTTGAGCAAGGTACGTACAGCAGCTGTGGGAAGAGAGTAGAGGCTAGTGTATGTTAGGGTTTTAGGCAGAGATCTGGAGGAGATTTAGGTTTAGGGATCAGGAGAACGTTTAGAGATAGGGAGCAGATGGGGGTTAACATGTGGAGGGTTCGCAAACTTTAGGCTTAAGGGGAGGCAGTAGGGGTTAGTTTTAGGGATCAGTAAGGGCATTTAGTGTTAGAGATTAGGAGGGGAGGGCTACTGTTAAGTTAGAGAGTAGGGAAGTGCTTAAGAATTAGACTTAGGGTTTTGGTAGGGCTATGCTGTTCAATAGAGTGGGTGGTGGTAGAGCTTGGCAATTAGGTAGGATTAGGTTAAAGGGAGTCAGGACATGTTCCACTTTGAGCAAGTGGATGTAAGCAAGTGTGTCAAAAGCTAACTCATGAGCACTTCTAGCAGACCTATTTTGAAGTCCCTTGACTGGTAAATGCTAATTATTACCTAAATATACCTTGTTGTCTCTAGTATTCAAAGACATAACACACTGATATGTAAACCCAATAAATTGTGCAGTCAGACCAGTTTTTTTTCCACTTTGCCACCTACTATAGAAATGGCCTGCCCTATCAAAGTACTAATTATCCTTCTCTTTCATTCCCCTCTGTATCACTATCAGGTGATAGTATACACTAGATCAAACAAAAATAACTAATGTGCATAGAATATGTCTTTGTTCACACTGCGTCAATGATTGTCACTGCGTTTTAAATAAATCTTTGTCATTAAAGCCCCAAGCTGGCAATGCCATCACCATTCCAATCTCTCTGCCAGCTAGAGCCACTCATAGAACTCAGGTTGCTTGGGTCATAGTCAAAGCTTTACCTTCCTTCCACGGTGGAAAATGGGGTTCCTATTAGATGACTGAAGACGCATTCGAAGCGCCTTGGTCAAACTTGAAAAGACAAAAAATGATGAAGCGGCATGTAAGCAAATTCTTTCCCTGGGAAAGAAATCGCTTGTCTGCGTCAATCACTTTGCCGTTTTTGTCACTGTAGTGCAATCTTAGAGTTGGTATATTTATGTAGGGGGCTGTGGGGGCAAAGCCCACCACTTTATGTTATGTTTTAAGTGTTTTTTTTTTTTTTGAACAACAATTTATTTCCCTTGGAAAAAAAAAATCACTGTTCTAAGCGTTCGAGTTTATAAGCTTTCACTTACATGGGGTCGATAAATCATTGTTCGCTTTTCTAAGCATTCAATGATTTAATATAGACCCGGAAAAGGCATGGATCTATTTTTGATGTGCTTGAGAATAAGTATCAGATCTCCTGAGCAGAAGCTCTCCTGTGCATCACCAGGTGGATAACTGATGCTTAAAATGTCCATCTTAAAAAACAGTGGTGGTCAGAGTAGAGAGGGAGAAAGTGAGTCTTGCATTTTATTAGCTTTCTCTCTTTTCTCCAGTGTTATGCATTCTTGGAGTTAGCATAGATAAAGTTTGGGGATTTGGGGCTTACCCCCCCCCCACACACACACACACACACAAATGTTCTTTGTATTTCATGACTTTGACAATGTTGTTATTTTGACTAGCAACCTCCCAACATTTTAGATGTTTTGAATTTAAACATTCACTTGTCAGTTGTGATTATTCATATTGGCCTCCTCCTGGGCTACTCTGGAACCCTATAACTAAGTCATTAGACACTGAATAGCATAATTACCGACAACAAAAGAAAACAGACCTGATAAATAGTTATCTGAATGCAGTAGTTTGCTTGAAGGAATTGTGAAACTGAAATAACTATTAAATTAAAAGTAACTCCAGTGGCCCAGCAACACAAAATATCTTTTCTTCTGAGAAAGGTTGAAGAGAAACTTTAAAAAATTAGAAAAAAATAGATATCAATACCGTCTCTGCATTAACTCATTAATTATTTCCTTAAAATATAAGATTTAATGCTGACGAGAGACTCCGTATTAGCATGCAACTAGAAAACATACCAATACAAAAGGAAAGACTCTTTACACTTGCTGTAGTTGAAATAAAAACTTGGCGAGGAAAGAGTATTCACCAGACTGCTTTGACATCACCAGCTTCAGCTGTAGCAGGAAATGGGGAGCATTACTACCTCCCCAACACACGTACGTCTAATGGGGTACAACAATTAATAGTTTGTGTGGACTCAGCATTAAAGATTTTCTTGTATATTTTGTCTCTGGGTGAGTTTTCAGCAGATGATCCAGTTTTTCCTCCATTCCCATAACATTCTTTAGGTGAACCTGCACTCCTCCAGTTTGCTATGAGAAATGTGTGTCAATAAGAGAATGTGTTTGTGCATGCATGCAGACATGTATATGTGTTAGCGCATGTGTATGTGTGTGTGTGTGTGTGTGTGTGTGTGTGTGCACATGCGTGTGCATGCATGCGCATGTGTGTGTGCATTCACTCGTGTCCATGCATGTTTATACATATCCTTAAATGGTCTAAACTTGCCATATGAGGCACATGTTCACTGAGGTCTGGCATAGACTCCAGATCTCTCACAGGCCTGAAATGGATTAAACAGGTAATGTGATTGCATGAATATTAATTTCATAGTTTCATAGTTTAGTACTAGGCTATCTGCCCTGGGGCATTTATAAGCCTAGCCATAGTGATGTGGCTTTCGCCACCCCATGTAATGGTACAAAAGTGTACAGAGTAGATTTAGAATACTGTGCCTCTGTCTAGTAGTGACACAGTGAAGACCCCCTTACATAATAGAATTAGTTTACTGTGCCTCTGTCTAGTAGTGACGCAGAGATGACCCCTGGGGTAAACCTACAATCTCCCATCTACTCGTCAAGATTTCTCTTGAAGAGAGTCAGTGAGGGGCTCTGCCTAACATGAACTGGGATTCTGTTCCAGAGTATGGGAAGCCTCTGAGTTATGAATCTGTCCCTCCAGCATGTCCTATTCATATTTGTGCTGAGGTTTAAATCTTTAGCTCTCGTGGTTCTGATGGATTTGGATTTTTTGAGGTGGAGCATGTCCATCAATTCCTGATTGGACGTGGCCTTGTACGTCAGGCACAGATCACCTGTGAGCAGGTGGTATGCTACTGAATAGAGCTGGAGTTTCTTTAGTCTGGCAGCATATGACATATGTTGGAGACCCTTGATCCTCTTGGTGAGGTACTTTTGGGGTCTCCCTAGTTGTTGCAAGTGTCGGGTGAGGTACATACCAAATGGGGCATTGTACTCAATTATGGGCCTGATAAGAGAGGAGTATAGGGGTACAATGACCTCCTTTGATCTGGATGTGAATCCCTTCATGATAAGGTGGGCAAGGTAGAAAGTCTTTCTAACCACTTTGGCAACGTGGGTGTCAAATGAGAGGTCACTATCGACTTGGGTCCCCAGGTCTCTGATTACTTTTTTCGTACTCAGTGGGTTACTGTCTATGTGATAATTTGTGGGTACTTTGTTTTTCCCAAAGGGGATGACTATACATTTTTTGGCATTTAGTTTAAGGCCATGACTCCGGCACCAGTTGTCCATTTCAGTGAGGCCTTTCTTTAGGATGCATGTGTCAGCTGGTGTATCGACTATGGCGCCTAGTTTGCAGTCATCTGCGAACTTTGTCAGCCACAACCCTCCCATGTTTTCTTTCACATCTGAGAAATAAATGCCGAACAAGAGGGGTCCCAGGACAGAGCCCTGTGGGACACCACTTGTGACTGGCTTTGAGTCTGACATGGCTCCAGTGATTTTGACTTTATGGGTTCTATCCTTTAGCCAGTTTGCCACCCATCTTGTGACATATGGATTTACATTTAAGCTGTTGAGCTTGTCTATGATGCCAGAGTGGGGTATTGTGTCGAAAGCTTTAGCCAAGTCTAGGTAGGCTGTATGGACTGCTTTGCCCTCGTCAATGGCTCTAGTGACTGTTTTGAAAAAGTCAACCAGGTTCAAAAGGCAGGATCTGCCCTTTACAAAGCCAAACTGGGTGGGATCAAGTGTCTGTAAGTCCCCAATGTCTCTGTTTATGAGTTCCATAATGATTCTTTCCATAGCTTTGCAGACCAGGCTGGTTAAGCTTATAGGGGGTTAGTTACCAGGGTCTGTAGAGGTGCCTCCTTTGTGGAGTGGGACTACTGTTGCTGTACGCCAGCGTTCAGGTACATATCCTGTAGTAAGGCTAAGGTTAAATAGCATTTTTATGTGCGGGTTTAGCTCCTCTTGGAGTTCACGTAGCACGCAACCCGGGATACCGTCAGGTCCCATTGATGCTGTGTTTTTAGCTTTGCTGAGGGCGGTTCTTACCTGGACATCTGAGATGACAGGGAGGTTACATTCAACTGGGATAAGTATTTCTTCTTTTGGGGGTGAGGAAGGGGAGAAATTTGCACTGAACCTGTCTGCCAGAATGTTGGCAATATCTGTGGGTTCAGTGTATTTTTTGTCATTGTGAACTAACTCTGAACATATCTGAGGGTTTCTGCCCAGGTTTCTAACATAGCTGAAGAAGGCCTTGTGGTTATCTTTAGTGTCCATATCGATTTTTCTCTCAAAGTTGGCCTTGGATGTTTTTATGAGAGAACATAGCTTTCTACTAGTGCTGATCAGAGATGCCTTCTCTTTATGGGATTTTGCTCTGTTGTGCAGTAGCTTCCTTCTTTTGTTATACAATTTGTTTATGGCTGGGGTTCACCAGACAGGACGCCTGCCCTTGGTGGAGAGGGTCTTGGTTTTATTTGGGATTGCATGATCCATGCATTCTTGGAGATGTCCGTAGAAAGCATTTGTGAAGGATTCTGCATTGTGGGGTGTGGTTTCCACTAGGCCAGTGGGCTTAAAGGATACCATCTCAGTTTTAAGAAGTGTAAAATTGGCTTTTGAGAAGTTTTTCACTGTAGTCTTTTGTGTTGGGGGTGGAGGTGGGATATGTATATCCAGGGTGATTAGTTTGTGGTCAGATCTCACTAGTGAGGGGTATACTTCCGGTGTGGAGCACTTTGTCCCCATGTTTGTGATGATCAGGTCTAGTATATTATCTCCCCTTGTGGGAGAGGTGACTAGCTGTTCCATTGCATTTGAATTTATGAATTCCAGGAACCTTTGGGCTAGGGTGTTTGGGCTAGAATAATGCACCCAGTCTATGTTAGGGTAGTTGAAGTCTCCCAATATGATGGTGTTTGGTGAGACATTCATATCCTCCAATGTCTTCAGGAAGGCTGAATGAGGTTCCTGAGATTGGGAGGGTGGTCTGTAACATGCTACCAGTTGTATAGCAGTTTTGCCTAAGGTTAGTTGCACCTGGATGGTCTCTGATGCTTCATGTGTTGCCACTAACCTGGAGGTGCGGGTGTCCTTGATGAATATGGACACTCCCCCTCCCTTTTTGGTTTGGCCCGAGTTTTGGGGCTGAAAAGCATGATACGAGGTATAGCCTGGTAGTGCTGGGGTGCTCTCAGGAGCCTTGAACCAGGTTTCAGTTACTGCACAGACATCGATGTTCTCCATACTGAGGAGTGCTTTGAGAGCCTGCATCTTGAGATTTAGACTTCTGGCGTTGAGCAGCATTACCCTTAATTATTTTCCATTTTTGTTTTCTAAGGAGGTGGGTTTGTCTTTTGAGCCTTGCCTAAAAAAGGCACTATGGGGTAGGCAAGAGCCTTAGCCAATATCTGGAAGCCCAGTGGTGACAGATGCAAGCCGTCCCTTGTGAAGTAGCGTGGCTTGTCCAGCATGTCATCCCAAGCAGACAGACATTGGATCCCCCTAGAATGACACCAGTATTTGAGCCAATTATTAAAGCTGATCATCTTGACATTGTATTGTGGCATCATTCTTGGTGATATTTATTTTCAGCAGATGCTGCAAGGCATCAAATATAGGTTCATAGGTAGATACTAGGCTATCTCCCCTAGGGCATTTATAAGCCTAGCCAGAGTGTATTTGGCTTCTGCCTCCCTATTAGATTAGCCTACTGTGCCTCTGTAAAGTAGGTCACAGAAGGTACCCTTTTAAGATTAGTTTACTGTGCCTCTGTCTAGCAGGGACACAGGAGAGATCCCGGGGTGAATTTCTGATTTCCCATCCACGCGTCCAAATTTCGCTTGAAGAGGGTCAGCAAGTGGCTATGTCTAACATGAATTGGGATTCTATTCCAGAGTGAGGGGAGCCTTTGGGAAATGAATCTGTCCCTCCAGCATGTCCTATTTATTTTTGTGCTGAGATTTAGGTCCCTGGAGCATGTAGCTCTAAGGGACTTGGATTTTTTGAGGTGGAGCATGTCCATTAATTCTGGGTTTGACATGGCTTTGTCCGTCAGAAATAGATCGCCTCTGAGTAGGCGGTAAGCAACTGAGTAGAGCTGGAGTTTCTTTAGTCGAGCTGCATAGGACATCTGTTTGTAGCCCATGATCCTCTTGGTGAGGTACTTTTGGGGTCTCTCCAGTTGCTGCAGGTGTCGGGTAAGGTACATCCCAAAAGGGGCATTGTATTCAATTATGGGCCTGATGAGTGATGAGTAGAGGGGCACAATGACCTCTCTTGATCTAGATGCGAACCCTTTCGTGATAAGGTGGGCTATATAGAAGGTCTTTCTAACCACTTTGGCAACGTGATTATCAAAGGAGAGATTACTATCTCGTTGGTCCCCAAATCTCTAATTACTTCTTCCGATTTAATGGATTACCACCTATGTGGTAATTTGTGGGCACCTTGTTTTTCCCAAAGGGGATGACTATGCACTTTTAGCATTTAGCTTGAGGCCGTGGCTCTGGCACCAAGCCTCCGTCTCTGTGAGACCCTTTTGCTGGATGCTTGTGTCAGCTGGAAATTGATTATGGCCCCCAGTTTGCAGTCATCTGCGAACTTTGTCAGCCATAATCGCCCCGTGTTAGCCTGAACCTCAGAGAAGTATATACCAAACAAGAGAGGTCCCAGAACTGAGCCCTGTGGGATGCCACTTGTAACTGGTTTGGATTTGGACATGGCACCTGCGATTCTGACCATGTGGGTTCTATCTCTGAGCCAGTTTGCAACCCATCTTGTGATACAGGGGTTGATATTTAAGCTGGTAAGCTTATTTATGATGCCTGAGTGGGGTATTGTGTCGAAGGCTTTTGCGAGGTACAGGTAGGCTGTGTGGACTACCTTGCCCTCATCTATGGCTTTGGTAACTGTATCAAAGAAATCAACTAGGTTTAAGAGGCAAGATCTGCCCTTAACAAAGCCGAATTGGGTAGGGTCCAGTGTCTGGAGGCTCCCAATGTCTTTGTTTATGAGTTCCATGATAATACGCTCCATAACTTTACAGACCAGACTAGTCAGGCTTATGGGGCGATAGTTTCCGGGGTCCATTGTGGCACCACCTTTGTGGAGTGGGACCACTGTAGCTGTCTGCCATTCTTTGGGTACATATCCTGTAGTAAGGCTAAGTTTGAACAGTGACTTAATGTGAGGGTTCAGTTCTTCTTGGAGCTCATGTAAGACACAGCCTGGGACACCGTCCGGTCCCATAGATGCTGTGTTTTTTGCTTTGGAGAGGGCAGCTTTCACCTGTGCATCTGTGATGTCAGGGAGGTTACTTTCAGTTGTGATAGGCATTTGCTCCTTTGGGGGGAAGGGGGGGAGAAGTTTGCGCTGAATCTGTCTGCCAGGATGTTGGCTATGTCTGTAGGTTTGGTATATTTTGTACCGTTATGGAACAATTCAGAGCATATCTGGGAGTTTCTGCCCATGTTTCTGACATAACTAAAGAAGGCCTTGTATTATCTTTAGTGTCTAGGGCAATTTTTCTTTCAAAACTGGCCTTTGATGATTTTATGAGGGATCGAAGTTTCTTGCTAATACTGATCAGAGATGCCTTTCCTTTTTGGGATTTTGCTCTGTCATGTAGTAGCTTCCTCCTTCTGTTGTATAGCTTATTTATGCCAGGGGTCCACCAGACCGGTCTCCTGTTTTTGGAGGAGTGAGTCTTGGTTTTATTTGGGATAGCACAATCCATGCATTCCTGCAGGTGCTCATAGAATGCATTTGTAAAGGATTCTGTGGATTGGGCTGTATTATCCTCTGGCCCAGGGGCTTTGAAGGATTCCACCTCAGTCTTGAGAAGTGCAAAGTTGGCTTTGGAGAAATTCTTTACAGTGATTTCCTTGGCTAGGGGTGGGGATGGGATGTGGATGTCCAGGGAAATTTGTTTATGATCTGATCTTACCAATGAGGGGTTTACCTCTGGTGTGGAACATAGAGTCCCTATGTTGGTGATGACCAGGTCCAATATATTGTTCCCTCTTGTGGGAGTGGTGACCAGTTGTTCCATTGCGTTAGAGTATATAAATTCAAGGAATCATTGGGTGAGGGTGTTTGGGCTTGAGTAGTTTTCCCAGTCAAAGTTTGGGTAGTTGAAGTCACCCAATAACATAGTGTTTGGAGAGACCTTCATATTCTCCAGTGTTTTCAGGAATGCCAAGTGGGGTTCCTGTAATAGGGAGGGTGTTCTGTAGCAGGCTACAAACTGAAAGGCAGTTTTGCCTGCTGTTAGTTGCACATGGATGGTTTCCGATGCTTCGTGCAGTGCCACTAACCTGGAGGTGTAGGTACCTTTGATGAATATTGATACTCCCCCTTCTTTTGTGCTTTGGTCTGAGTTTTGGGGCCAAAACGCATGGTATGAGTTATAACCTGGTAGTGCTGGGGTGCTCTCAGGAGTCTTGAACCAGGTTTCTGTTACTGCACAGACATCGATTTTCTCCATACTGAGGAGAGTCTCGAGTGCATGCATCTTGAGGTTTAGACTTCTGGCATTGAGTAGCATTACCTTTAGTTTTTTTATCTTTGGGTTGTCTATGGAGGTGGGTTTGTCCTTTGAGCCTTGCCTAAAAAAGGGACTATGGGGGTGGCAAGAGCCTTGGCCAGTATATGAAAGCCTAAGGGTGACAGGTGCAAGCCGTCCCTAGCGAAGCAACGTGGCTTGTCGAGCATGTCATCCCAGGCTGACAGGCACTGGATCCCCTTTGAATGACACCAATACTTTAGCCAATTGTTGAAACTGATCATTTTGTCTTTATACTGGGGCATCATTCTTGGTGAGGCAAGATGCTACTCAAGGTCAGGGACATACCAGCCTGGGCTACATGGTCAGAGAGCTCCTCTATGTCTCTTTTCATGTAGTCCAGGGAGGTACGTCTCAGGTCATTCACACCAGCATGGACAATGACGGAGTCATACTTGTACTTGTTTTGGAGTGACCTGAGTGCTTGCATTATGTGGCAGATTCTGGCACCCGACAGGCAGCTTACAGTGACCTTCTCCTTGTTCAGTCTGGTGAGTGGGACGTCAGTGTGCCAGACAATAGAGCCCCCTATAACAAGTGTATTTGTTGTGTTGTTTGGCCTTATGGGCTGTGACTGTGAGGCACACTGATTTTGTGAGATATGTGATTTGTGGGTATTGTTGAGGGGTGGCTGTTGCTTGGATATCTGCTTAGGAGGTCTTTGCTGTTTAGGCAGATTTTTATTTAGAGCCTCCGAGTATGTTTTTGTGTGTTTATGTGTTGAGTATGCAGATGCAATAGGTCTGTGTGAGACTGGATTTGTGGTGTGGGTGGTTACCTTTTCCTCCTGACTGACTGTGCCAGTCTTGGGTTGAGAGAGCTCTGCCTCCAGTTTGGCTGCGTAACTGCATCTCTCACATGTATTAGAGTTTGTTGGAAGGAGGAGAGGGTTGTCTGTGTACATAAGGCAATTGTAACATTGCCTCAAAATTCCCAGATTCACCAGCTGGACTGAAGAGTAACCTTGAAACTGACCCTTGGACATACCAGATTAGTATAGGGAACTGTTTTTTTGTAATTACTGATCAAATTAGGGACGGGAACTGTTTTTTCACTTGATCAGGAAGGATCAATCGGGAGTCTAATACTTATGAGAAGTCAAGGAGGGTGTAGTGCTTTAGTTAGTTAGTGTTTCCTTATAAGAGCTGAGCAAGTGCAGGGCTTTAGAAAGAGAATAGAGTGATTACTTTGAGAGTTTGAACAGTTCTAAGAGAAAAAGTGAAGAGCAGACTTTGTGGAGCCTGGAATAGTTTAAACCTGTTTAGGCGGCACTGCCCGACGCTGCTCAGTGCGCAAACCGTGCAAAAAGAGAGTTGTAGGGTTTTAAGAGGGAGAGATCAAGGAGTTTAGAATTGACCCAAAATGGCCAATAAAACTACAGCTTCTAGGTAGTAACCACTCCTCCAGGGACAGGCAGGCTGTTCAGTGTTAACCACTCCCACTGGTGAACACAGAGACTTCCCTTTAGCCCAAGCAAGCACTGGCCTTCTAGAAACTTACTCGCCTGTTGCTTTTTGTCACACAACTTTATTCGATAACTGCCAGCACCACAAAGTACATCTAGTAAGAATGGTTGAGCGCTTTCATCTGCATTTACCAGATTTCTTCAGAACCATTTCCCCTAACATGTCACTTCCTTTATATACACAAATTTTTGGCCAAAAAGTTAATTACATAATTGGTTAAAACAAAATTGTTAATTAAAAACAAAATCACTCAATTAACATTTGTTGAGAATAAAAATACAATAAAAGTCACAAAAATATGTATATTAACCACTGTCATAAAATGTACTATATACTAGTACTAAAGTGCTTTTATACAGTGCATAATACATTTCATTATTGGGTCCCTTATACTATCTACCCTATGCTAAAATTTTGAATTTATAAATTCATAGTAAATATATATAAATAAGTAAAAATATATATTGTGTGTTAATGTATAAAATATATATATAAAATATATATATAAAATGTACTTGGCTGATGAAATTTCCTTACTCTAACGCCAAAAAAGGCTTGATACTTATATGGTCATTTATACCCGGGGGGGATGTGGCATCTAAACATATCTGCCACTTACTTTCTAACCAAGCTAAATATATTTTCCAATTTCCTCCTCTGTCATTTACCTCTACCTGGTCTATAATAGCAAATTTAAAACTATGTTCACTTCCCTTTTCTATAATGTGTCTACTTAGAGCGTTCTTAGTATCTCCTTTCCTAATACTATACAGTTGCTTTCGTATACGAGTTTTGAATTTCCTCTCAGTCTTTCCTATATAGTATAAGCATTTCTCACACTCAGCAATATACACAAACGCTGTGTATTGCAATTACCCTTCTTAGGTATACTACAGATTTCACAATATTCTTAAGTCTCATCCTACATTTTGTGTTAATATATTTACACTGACTACATGCACCACAACTCGTGAGTGCCCTTCCTACTGTTTCCTGTGTAGGCCTTTTTCTTAGTCTCTATTATTCTTTTAAATTCAAACCTGTTTTATATACTATAGAGGGTTTATACCTAGTATGTTTCAATAGGTACATTACTAGTAATTATGTCCCAATGTTTCTTTAAAATTTCTGTCATAATGTTGGTATAGGGTTAAACCTGATGATGCATACCTCTATTATCTCGGTCTATTTGGACTTTAGTACTCACCATACTGCCTGTACCCAGTAGTGGTACATATTTACTACCCATTCTTTCTTAACATAAGGCGTAATGTTGATCAACATATGTTTAGGGTAACCTCTATCTAAAATAACTTAAAAGAGTATCTAATTCACTTTGCATAATCTCCTTAGTCGATGACATTCTGGCTATCCTTATGCATTGGCCTTTAACTACATTACGAAAGATGTGGCCAGGATGACAACTGCTATAATGTATGTAGTCATTTGAAAACGTGGGTTTTCTGTATATTCTAGACTCAAACCCTTGTCCTGTAGTACTAATCCAAGTGTCCAGATATGCTATTCCCCACTTTGTCATACTGGTAGGTAAATTTGAGGAATTCTGGTTATTAAGGTACTCTAAGAACTCTTGTATCTTCTCTTCTGGACCTTTCCATAAAATAAACATGTAGTCCAGGAACCTAGTGTATAATCCGATGTATTGGTAATATTCACTTGGGAAGATGTACTTGTTCTCCCACGCGAGCATAACCAAATTAGCAAAATGGGGCAAAGCCCCATTGCAACACCACCTAGTTTGTTTATAGTGTTGACCAGTGGAAGATGTAGTTGTGGTCTAGGACCAGCCCCATCATATCCATGATGAGATTGATCCTGTCCCAACTACAACCTGAATACTTGGTCATGCTATTACAAAATATTCAAGACCAATATCTGCGGTATACTGGAAAATAAATCTTTCACATCAACTGTGAGGAAAATCAAATTCTCCTGTCAAACTTCATCCGTTAGTTTGCTCAAAAATCCATGAATCTTTTACTATGTGGTTAACTTTAGTATATATATGTTTCATCCAGTGGTCAATGGCTACCTAACTTAAAATGTTTTCGATTTGGAGCCAGATATAATAGGTCTCAAAGGTGGATGTTACAGATTTTTATGTAATTTAGGTATTCCTATAATTTTAGATAATAATGGAAAGTCATTTTTGAATAATTCATATACTTCATTGGTTATTCTTCTATCCAATAAATACTCCTCTACAGCAAAATCTATCCTTCTATATCCTGTAATTATTTGGTTCAACGACACTTGTTAAGAGTTACCAGATTCATTTAGGATCTTCTGTATTTCCCTTAGATATTCTTTATTTTTCAAAAATCACAATCCACCACCTTTATCTGGCTTCATTATTCTTATCTCATCATTCATAATGAGATTCTCTAAACATTCCTTTCTTCAGTTAGTAAAATTGTCCTTATTAGCTGTGGAATCTAACTTGTTATTCTTTATATTCCTGTGTAAAATGTGTAAATCTTTACAAACCATTTTCTCGTATAAAGCTATCTGTGCGTTAGATACAGGAATGTACGTGCTTTTCTTAGTTAACTTGTTACAATTAGTTTTTCCTTTTCCCTCATTTTGGCCTTGATTGAACTGTATAGCAAGATTAAGTCTTCTACAGAATAATTTCACCTCTTTTATGGCATCAAAAATATCAAATTTAACTGTGGGTATGAATTTCATCCGCTTGCTAAACAATGTAGTAATTTCGTAGTGACCTGAACTTGTGTATAGTTGTATACTTTGAACCCTTCAAAAGCAATGTATGTTGGATGCCTTACTGGATTTTCCTCCAGGTATACTAATACTGGTACAAAAAGTAGATGCCTTCTCATTAATTCCTGTTGTCTACAGGGGTGGGGGTGCATGCTTCTGTACACTTTTCCACCACCCCATCAATCATTCCATCTATATTCTCTATTGATTGTATCCCTTTGCCATCTTTTTGGTGCGGGTAAAATCGCCCCCTTGAAAATTTTCTTCTTACGTTCAACCTATACTTTCTACTTCTTCCTTTTGTTTCAACTACTTCAAATACCCTTCCTTTCATCTGTATACTTAGGCCAGATACGCTCTTCCTGTCCTATACATTTCCAAATCTCGCTCTATTTTATTCATTTTCTATGGTAAAACATTATGCACTTTACTTTTGCATTAGTAAACTGTTTGGAATATAAATCATACCATTGAACAAAATCCACATCTTTTATAATAGATTCATTTAAACATTCTACTTCCTGTAGAAGGGCATTAATTTTTTCTTCATTACATTTCAAAAGTGCTTTCATGAAAAGCCAAAATCATCGAACATTTTTGTTAAACAATTGCTCAATTTTGAAGAATATTTTTAAACCCAGTGGTAGTTTGAAAAACCTCAAACCTTTTGGTACCACTTGTAATTGAATACATTTTCAAGATATGCATTGTCCACTTTTACACTTTTAAGTTGTATTAGTTTTTTACCCAATAAATAAATTCTGGATTTCACATCATTAGTAACATTTTCCTCATTCCTTATACTTTTGCCTGTATTCCACTTGTATTTCTCCCCAAAATTATCTTCATCAGCTAAAAATTCATTTAGTACTTTAGATACATTTAACACACGTTCGATAATCCCTTTTCTGAATACCTTTAGGTTTAGGACTAGATATCTTATCTAAGTTTACAGTACCTTTGTTTTGCTATTTGCCTTCTTGGCAATAGCTGAATAATATCGTGCTGGAGCACGCTGCTCTTTAGGGCGTGCCCCATTCTCATATTCTCACTGTAGCAGGTGTAGTGTGAAATAAGCTGAAATCAAGCGTAAAATCAGCTTCAATTGATATGTCCCTGTTTTCATCTCCTATATCCAAATCGTGTATTTTAGTCCCTTCACCTTGTCCGTTAGGGATATCACTAGCTTCACTGGTAACCTCCACCAACACCGCTTCCACTTGCGATGTCTCCGCGTTGGCTTGAATACTTTGAATAGTTTTTGCTGGTTCCACCAGCTGTTACAGCTTCGGTGAGCTTCTGCACAAGTTCAAGCCTGTTGGCGTCTCCTTGTAATGGCGTCACTTCGAGCCGTGAGTGTAGAGTACTTCGCGACTCAATGGAGTCCCAAGACAATCCACCTCTGCCATTTACGCAACTAGTAACCAAAGTGGAACGAAACAACAATAACTCTTAGAATAGCAAGCGTAGATCCCTGGACTCGAGGGCGTGAATCAGAAGCAAACTGCGCCTGTTGCTTTTTGTCACTACAACTTTATTCGATAACTGCCAGCACCACAAAGCACATCTAGTAAGAATGGTTGGCGCTTTTCATCTGCATTTACCAGATTTCTTCAGAACCATTTCCCTAACATGTCACTTCCTTTATATACACAAATTTTTTGGCGCCAAAGTTAATTACATAATTGGTTAAAAACAAAATTGTTAATTAAAAACAAAATCACTCAATTAACATTTATTGAGGAATAAAAATACAATAAAAGTCACAAAAATATGTATGTATTAACTTAAAAATCTTTTTTAAAAGTGCATTAAATTTTATTGTTTATTTTTTATCTCTTAATGAATTTTTTGGGGAATATTTTTGTTTTTTTATTTTTAAAAAAGGGTGATTTTTTTTTAAAAATTTTTTTTTAAAATTAATTTTTCAAAAAATTTTAAAAAAATGAAAAATTTTTGTTGGTAAAGGGAACCCTTTCAAAATTATAAAACCAAAACCTTTTTTTCCCGATAATTTTTTTTTATATAATTCGGGGGACCCCGGTTTAAAATTAAAATCAGAAAAGGGTAAGGAAAAAATTTTTTTAGGGAAAAAAAAATTTAAATTTCCCAAAATGAACTTTTGGAAATTTCAAAAAAGAAGAAATTTTTATTTTTAAAAAAATGAAAACATTTTTGGTGATTTTTTTTTCACCAAGTGAGAATTAGAATTTAAAGTGCTTTTCACTTTTTTCCAAAAAACAAAGGTCTTAAAAAAGATAAAAATTAAACCAAAATTAAAAAAATATGTTAATTCAAAAATCTTTTGGAAAGAAAATGGAAGGCAAAAATATTGAAAAGGGGAAATTTTGAAAACCAAATTAAATGAAAATAAAAAAAAGGGTATTCAAAAGGGGTTGAGTTTTCAAACTACCACTGGGTTTTTATTCTTAGAAAGTAAAAAATTTCGATAAAGGATAAAAATTTTTAAAATTTTTAACCCAAAAATAAATGTTTTAAATGCTTTAAAAATTTTTTTCAAAGGATTTTAAAACAAAATTACTAAAATGAAAAAATTAAATTTTTTAAAATACTGGAAAAACAGGTAAAGGGGTTTAAGTATTGAAAAAAAAGAAAAATTTGGAAAATTTTTTAAACCCACAAAAACAAAAGAAATAAGATTGATGGAAAAGTGGGGAAAAAAATAGAAAAATGAAAATCTTTTACCTGGGGAAAATCCAGTAGCAAAAGGGTTCCCATTTCACATTTTTAAAGGGGGGCCCCCTTAAATTGATATTTTAAAAGGTGAAAATTATTTGTAAAAATCTTCTTCATTAATCAGGAAAATAAAAAGGGAAGACAAAAGAAAAGTGTCTTTAACCCCGTCTTTAAAAAAATTTTTAGATTTACCAAAAAAAAAAAATAACAAAATTCAACTAAAAAGGAAATTTTGAAAAAAAATTTTAAAAATATTATAGAAAAAATGAAGCCAGAAAATTTGGAAATTTTTTGTTTTAGGAATTCTTTCTGGTCCTTAAAAAAAAGGATATAGAAATTTTTCTAAAGAATTGAAAAAAAAACAATGGATGAAAAAAAACTTTCAATTTCTTTATAAAACCAATTACTAAAATTTGGAAATCCCCTTAAATACTGGTCCAAATAAATTTTTTTAAAAACCCAAAAAACAAAGTTAACCAAAAAAGATTTATACAAACCAAAAAATTTTTTTCCCCCAATTGAATTTTTCCTTAGCAATATTTTGGGAAATTTTTAAAGAGACCTTTCTTTATTGGGACATCAAATTCATAAAATATTAGACCCCAAGTTCCCATTAAAAACTTTTTGAACTTTTTTTTTTTGCCTGTAAAAAACATTTTAAAACACTTTAAATTTTTTTCCGACATTTTTTTTGGGGGTAAAAAAATTTTAAACCTTTTAAGAATTTACCTCCAGTTTAAAGAACATTTTGGTTTTAAACAAAGGGGGCTTAAGAAAAGTTTCATCAGCAGTTTCACCTTTCATTTTAAAGAAACTGCATAAACAAATTTGGATTTGAAAATTTTAGATTTTTAATTATTTTAGATAATTCCCAAAAATTAACTTTTTTTTTAAAAAAATAAAAACATAGAAAAAAAAAAACAAATTTATTTACAAAAATTTAAAAATGGGAAAAATTTTAGTTAATAAATTTTTTAAATTATTAAAAAAAGGTTTTCCCCCAAACTTTTAAATTTTTTATTTTTAAAACAACTTTTTCTTTTGCAGACCATTCTGTGAAAATATTTTATCAGTTATGAGCTGTGTCTGCTTTTAATGTTATTATTTTTTTAACATGATCAATTTATTATTTTGCAATCACAGAATTTAAATTATGACTTAGAACTGTTTCATTAACTCTTTGCAGCTGTTAAATTAACTATGAGACAATAACTATGTGCACCGCAAGCATTTATACACTACTGAAAACACACAATTTCAATGTCATTTTAACCATAACATTGTGGTCATGTCTTTGAACTGCCCATTAACATCTTGATAAAGTACTGAACTGGGCTTAGATAATAAATATTTGAAAGCAATTATTTTACTGGGGTAAACCAGTGATATTACAACTTGACAAATTACTTTTGAACTTATTACAATGTATCCTGTACAGTATGTATTTACACAGACTGTTTGCTATTCATGCATTTCAATCTAGTAGGTATCCTGGACCCATTTTTTCTTTAAATATGTATTTTTCACACATATTCATTACTAGACATTTATTTAATTTGTACTGAATTCTTCTGCATTTGTACATACAATGACTATAAAGTACATTTAGTCTAATCTTACAAATTTAATAACATTAATATTAAGCAAAATCTTGGAAAATGTTTGTCTCTTTAGAAATATCTAGTGGAACTGATACCAAATCCATATGTCCTGTTATTTTAAACTACATACTCAACAATTATTAAAAATATTCATGCTTTTTTATACCAACATTGTTTTGCCAAAAACATATTAAAAATAGTGACCATTCTTGCTATTAGAAACATTTATGCATTTTTGCATATCTTTATTCTCTCTTGTATAGCTTTAATAAAGCAATTTTAAATCATCTCTTGTTTTTTCTAAACAATAAAATAATAACCATTATGATAGCTATTAACAACTTGTAAAATATCTTATCCTGTCAGGTTTAATCCAGTTTACCAGTATTTCTAATACACTAATACCTGTTTTTCCTCTACCTAAAAGAGTATTGTCAAGAATGAATGAGATATATATATTTTTTCCTGTAGCTTTATTTTAGACCCTTATTATTTATTTTTATGTAGCTTTATTTCAGACCCTTGTCACAGTCTGTTTATACAGTCAGTGTAAAACTGAGAAAGTGCCCCTCCCTCTTATACAGTCAGTGTAAAACTGAGAAAGTACCCTCCCCCTGTAGTACTTCAGCACTGTTTACCTGCCCTATGCTGTGAAAATAGAATGTATGTCAGCCTAAGACTATGGTTATACATTATTATAGACCCCTGTCTGATTTGATAATTTTTTCTAAAGCTTTTGCTGTTTACTACCTCTAGTAGGCATTTACATTTTCCTGCACAATTGATTTGAACTGTATATATACTATAGCCCATTTTCTGGCTGTACTTGATACAACTGAGGTTTTTTTTTCCCTCTTTTAACATTTACTTGCAAATAGATTATCAGTGACATCTATGCACAATTGTGGCATTTTATGACAATTACTAAATAGTGTTGCTTGTAAACATTTTAACAATTATGTTTTAATAACAATGATGCTTTAGAAAAACTCAAACTACTTGCCTGGCAATCAGTCTTGTTGTTTATCTTATCTTTCCAGCATTTCCTGTAACTATTCATTCAGTCTAGGAAGGTCTGAGCTCACATTTTATACTCTATAAACTATAGTTAATTCTTTTAGCATTTTTCCTTTAATGTGATTGTGATTTGCATAACTATGCATTTATACAACATAAATAGACATCATTTTACAATTACCTTACATGGATTTCAGTATTTTTTTATTATTTATTTATTTAACTATTTAACTGTCCCGCCATTAATTTTACAAAAACTGTTTGACTAATGCCATCTGTGATTTTATTTATTTTTAAAATTCAGAACTTTAACTGTTTGGTGTTACTATATAATTATAAACAAATTGTAAAAAACAAAATAGATATTAGTTTAACCAATACATTTATATTTATATTATTTATATTTGCTGTTGTCTGCCTTTTGCTTTTGTGTATTGTAACAGATGTACTCTAGATGAAAAGAACACACATGCATGTCTGTCTTGTATCTGTATATCTTTATACAAGCATGTCATGTCTTGTGACTTTAAATTTTTACTCATCTATTTTTATTTAATTTTATACATTAGAACAGTTTTGTTTACCTTTTGACTATGCTAATGAATGGCATTCATATGCTTTATTTTACTGTAGTACTGATAGATGTCTTGCTTTAACTGAATGAAAGTAAAACATTTAAGAATGATTTGTCCAGACATCAGATCCTACCATCCTACCATGTATGTTTAACCATTTTCAAAACATAAACATATTATAAAATATATTTCTTTTGCACAGATTAGCTGTGTATGCAGGAAATTTCCAGTCTCTGTCAGTTCAGCTAATTTATTTCCTTTATCCTGCAACTGCTTTTGAAGAATTTCCTGGAATGTTGTATGGTCTTTCTGACATTCTTTAGTAAGCTGTTCTGCTGAATTTGAAACTCCTATGCACTTTTGAAAAGATGTGTGTATAACTTGTCTAAGTTTCCTGAACTCATTGTGTCTGTCGTTTAGAAGTTTACTACATTGCTTTATAACAAAATGTACTAAGGGTTCTATCAGTAACTGATTTGACTCACATGTGGTGACAGGACATAACTGTTCAATATCAGAATGTAATGGAAACACTTTACCCTTAGTTAATTCTTCAGATCTGTCTTTACAGTCTATTTTTTTAGCAATATGATGCAATATTATTTCATGACATAATACACAAAATGCAGTTTTTGTTGAATCACACAATAAACATTTGTCATTTTTCACATGGTTTTCTTTGAGATACCAGTCAAATATTGTAATACATTTGCATAATGCCTTACTATCAACCTGCCCTAATAAGGTTTTACATTTACTAATGTGCTGTGTATACCAACATAGCATTTTTTTACATTTGCTTAAATTATGCATGAAAATATCCATACTGTCTAATCTAATATCCAAGACTGTTTAATATCCAAAACTGTCGAATAGCAACCATACTAAAAAATGTGACGTAGAAAAAAGTCTTACCAGTGAGCAAGAAAACAGGTGATCAGGCTGTTGTTGCAGATGGCTGGAAATTTTTCAAAGTCACTTGAGAAGCTGGGAAAGCACAACAGGCAGTGGACTGATGGGCTAGTGGATATCCCCCTTTTCTTTAGTGAAATTATGGCACTGCGACTGGAACTTCTGTCTCACTCCGGATGTAGACGTCTAAAAAACTTTACTACTGCAAGCTGCATAAACTGGAATACTTCTGTTCAGAATTGACACATACGTACAAATGTTAGTTACTGCAATTTAACTGAAGTGACCCTCTGCAGGGCTTACCATCACTCCTCCTGTGTTTGAATGCAGATTGTAGGTTCAAATGCAGACTAGCTTGCCATTGAAAAATTATATGGTGCTAGTCACTCAGCTGCCTCGCCATTGAAAAAATATTATATGTCTCTTACTTGCTTCTTGCTTGGTGTGATGGATCTGCAGTGTTCTTATGACACTCAGTCTTGCTGGCTAGATTCTGCTAAAATTCAAAGTCTGATTATATTTGCATTCACAGTCTGTTGCATACAGAAACTTGCAGAATATACACTGATGAGAGAATATACTTTGCAGCATCAACTTTAAAGAGCAGTAACAAATAACTTTTTATAATAAATCAAACGAAACCACGTTGCAGCTTAAAAGTACTGTTCCAACTTTACTTCTCATATAGTACAGATGATGTGAGAGATATAACATTTACCTCAGAACACCAAATGTGTTCCTACCATATCCCTAAACAACTGGATTTATACAGCTCTTTATATACTCTTTTTAGTCATGCATAAACATATTTTTGAGGAAACACATTGTTCTGTATTCTTATTTTGGAGAATTGCTTATCCTGTAGAAACAATACTAAGCTTCCTTATTTAACAATGTCTTGTAAGAGACCAGCTTTTCTGACAGTGTGAATATCCTGTAACAGTGTCCTAATGTCCATGTAGAAAAACATATTTTGAGGAAACACATTGTCCTGTATTCTATTTGGATCTTTGTATAAAACACATGTTCTTATGTCAATGCTGATAAGCATATCCTGTTTTTTATGAAGAAAAACATATTTTTGAGAAAACACATTGTCAGAGATCAGCTTTTCTGACAGTGTGAACATCCTGTATTTTATTTGGATCTTTGTATCTCTTCTTATGTCATATCCTGTTTTTCCATGCAGAAAACATGTCATTGTTCTTTAAAAGCAGATTTTGCATTTTTGTTCTTGCATAACATCCTGCCTTGAGTCTGTAAGGGAATAATGTCCATTCAGCAGATTCCTTTTCCAAGCCATGGTCATTTAGTATGACTGCTGATCACATTTTACTTAAACTTTGTTTCTGCATTTAAGCAAGCCTTTTCTTTCAGCATATTTACAACATAATTAATTTCAGATTTATATTCATAAAATCTAACAGGTACGAAACCCTCTATAGTATATAAAACAGGTTTGAATTTAAAAAGAATAATAGAGACTAAGAAAAAGGCCTACACAGGAAACAGTAGGAAGGGCACTACGAGTTGTGGTGCATGTAGTCAGTGTAAATATATTAACACAAAATGTAGGATGAGACTTAAGAATATTGTGAAATCTGTAGTATACCCTAAGAAGGGTAATTGCAATACACAGCGTATTGTGTATATTGCTGAGTGTGAGAAATGCGACGTATACTATATAGGAAAGACTGAGAGGAAATTCAAACTCAGATATACGAAAGCACCTGTATAGTATTAGGAAAGGAGATACTAAGAACGCTCTAAGTAGACACATTATAGAAAAGGGAAGTGAACATAGTTTTAAATTTGCTATTATAGACCAGGTAGAGGTAAATGACAGAGGAGGAAATTGGAAAATATATTTAGCTTGGTTAGAAAGTAAGTGGCAGATATGTTTAGATGCCACATCCCCGGTATAAATGACCATATAAGTATCAAGCCTTTTTGTTAGAGTAAGGAAATTTCATCAGAGTACATTTTATATATATATTTTATATATATATTTTATACATTAACACACAATATATATTTTTACTTATTTATATATATTTACTATGAATTTATAAATTCAAAATTTTAGCATAGGGTAGATAGTATAAGGGACCCAATAATGAAATGTATTATGCACTGTATAAAAGCACTTTAGTACTAGTATATAGTACATTTTATGACAGTGGTTAATATACATATTTTTGTGACTTTTTATTGTATTTTCTCCTCAACAAATGTTAATTGAGTGATTTTGTTTTTAATTAACAATTTTGTTTTTAACCAATTATGTAATTAACTTTTTGGCGCCAAAAATTTGTGTATATAAAGGAAGTGACATGTTAGGGGAAATGGTTCTGAAGAAATCTGGTAAATGCAGATGAAAGCGCTCAACCATTCTTACTAGATGTACTTTGTGGTGCTGGCAGTTATCGAATAAAGTTGTGTGACAAAAGCAACAGGCTTAGTTTGCTTCTGATTCACGGCTCGAGTCCAGGGGATCTACGTTTGCTATTCTAAGAGTTATTGTTGTTTTGTTCCACTTTGGTCTTCTAGAAACTTCCAAACAGTTCAGAACAGCAAATCTGTAACTGATCTTTCTTAACTTTCAGAAAGTGGGAAAAAAGCAAGATTTTTTTTTTTTTTCTTTTTGTTGTAGTTTAAAGGTAGCAGAGATACACAAGCAGCAAAATAATCACAACAGTGCAATAAATGACCCCACACTTGAGTGCTAGGCCAAAATCAGGTAAAATGCAGTTTTTAGAGAAAAAACAATTTTAAATTAAGTGCAGCACAGGAAATGCAGTAAACAGGCTCTAGATGTGTTCCAAGTACTGTTACTGTTACAGATATAAACTTTAGGAAGCCAGAAAATGTCAAAAAGTAGGCGGCAAAGCAGTAAAACTTAACAAGAAATCAGAAGAAAATACTTAAAATCACAAAAGTGGCTCCTTTTCTTCTCTCAGCATTTTCTCCTCTTGGTAGGTGCTTCAGCAACAACTAGCAAGCCTGAAAAGATGCCAAATCCATGAGGCAGCCTGGTTTTAAGAGAGAGAGATCAAGGAGTTTAGAATTGACCCAAAATGGCCAATAAAACTACAGCTTCTAGGTAGTAACCACTCCTCCAGGGACAGGCAGGCTGTTCAGTGTTAACCACTCCCACTGGTGAACACAGAGACTTCCCTTTAGCCCAAGCAAGCACTGGCCTTCTAGAAACTTCCAAACAGTTCAGAACAGCAAATCTGTAACTGATCTTTCTTAAATTTCAGAAAGTGGGAAAAAAGCAAGATTTTTTTGTTTTTTTTCTTTTTGTTGTAGTTTAAAGGTAGAAGAGATACACAAGCAGCAAAATAATCGCAACAGTGCAATAAATGACCCCACACTTGAGTGCAAGGCCAAAATGAGGTAAAATGCAGTTTTTAGAGAAAAAAAACAATTTAAAATTAAGTGCAACACAGGAAATGCAGTAAACAGGCTCTAGATGTGTTCCAAGTACTGTTACTGTTACAGATATAAACTTTAGCAAGCCGGACAATGCCAAAAAGTAGGCGGCAAAGCAGTAAAACTTAACAAAAAATCAGAAGAAAATACTTAAAATCACAAAAGTGGCTCCTTTTCTTCTCTCAGTGTTTTCTCCTCTTGGTAGGTGCCTCAGCAACAACTAGCAAGCCTGAAAAGATGCCAAAACCATGAGGCAGCCTGGTTTTAAGAGAGAGAGATCAAAGAGTTTAGAATTGACCGAAAATGGCCAATAAAACTACAGCTTCTAGGCAGTAACCACTCCTCCAGAGACAGGCAGGCTGTTCAGTGTTAACCACTCCCACTGTTGAACACAGAGGCTTCCCTTTAGCCTAAGCAAGCACTGGCCTTCTAGAAACTTCCAAACTGTTCAGAATAGCAAATCTGTAACTGATCTTTCTTAACTTTCAGCAAGTGATATATATATATATATATATATATATATATATATATATATATATATATATATATATACATATACAAGTGATATATTAGAAACTACAGTAATTATATTACAGAAATGAAAAAGAACATGATAAAACACTGGAATAAGTGCAAATTATGACTAAATGGGCTGAAATGTAAAGTGACTGATAAAAATACAATTGAATAACTGTCTTTATCTTTCATGGTACTGGAATATGCCCATATCCAGTAAAGGTGTAAGGAATTCATGACATCATGTGCTATAAACACTACTGAGGTTTGAAACTTTCACCATTGTTAATTACAACTTTAGATTCTTAAGAACATTAGCAGTATCACTGTACCAGTTAGACAGATCATGAAATACATGACTTTTATTTTATCTTTTGTTGACCAAGTTAGTCCAACTAAACCAGCAGCCTCTTTTTAGGGGAGACCCAAGGTGGTATTTTTGCTACTAGGGTTAAACTGGGTTGGGGAATCAAGGAACTTTCTCTACTCTTTTTGATAGGCCTCATGGGATACAAAAACCAAGAACACCCGTTCACAAAATGGAAGAGTCTAGCTGCCTCCAGGAAAAGAAAGTAGTTTGATTCAGTGACTGAATCAAACTACTTTCTTTTCCTTGAGGCAGGTAAACTATTCCATTTTGTGAACAGGTGTTCTTGCTTTTTGTATTTTGTTTGTTCTACTTTCTTCATTTTGTTGGTAGGTATTATGGGATCTTTTATCTACAATTGAGTTACTACTAACTCCAGCAAACCAGGCCTCATTGAGATATTTCCTCCAAAGGATAACACACTCAGGAGTGCAGCCCTCCCTTAATGATACACTACAGTGTTAGTGATCTTTCTACTTAGTGCAGGAATAAAACCCACAGCCTTTTGCACCAAAGGTGAGTGTACTACCTTGTTGCACCACTACACTAGCATTATGATGTGTAACATAAACAGCACTAACATGCCTTGGAACAACTAAAGAAAGATGTAAGTTCTGATACAATAATGTCTTCCTTTGACAATCAGAACAGAACTGTACTAGATCCTGATACCAACCCAAACGGCATAACAGTAACCATACTTTCATAGCTCATGCCAACAGGTCATTAACATATTTAGGAAAGAGGGACAGCCAAACAGAATAGGAAGTATTTACCAGTGAACGGTGCATGTGCCTGTGAACATGTTTACAAGTGCATATTTGGAAAATGTCTCACTTTAGTCAAAATACATAAATTATTAAATATAAAATCTGATAATATAAAGACTAGGCTTCACAGAGGACAGAGAGATAGTCTCTCAAGTTTGCAACCCCACCCTTGTGTAATTCTCTGCGGAAAAAGAAAGAATATACAGCAGACTGTTTATGCAGCCATCCAATGCATTCTATGTGAAGTGGTAAGAGAGATGAAAATCTGTCAGAGGGCTTCGTTAAGTATATGGTCCTGAATATGCCATTGTAACACTGCTCACACCCAAGACTTAAAAAGTAGATACGAAAAGAAAAAGCAATACAAAGGAAGGACAATAATATACTGAAACAAGGTAATGCTTTTTGCACAGACTATGAATACAGAGAATAAAGAAGATAAAGACGGTGAAATTATAAAAGGCAATGAAGGAATGAGCAGCAGGCAGTTTCTGAAAGGGAGAGAAGTTTTTAAAACCGTCAAGATTAGCAATACCGAGAGAGTTATAGCAGATTAGCAATACCGAGAGAGTTATAGGAGAGGCACATTGATAGCGCACACAAATTTAGTCTGAAAAACTAAAACCGTGGCCAAAAAAGTTAGGTTCCCCTTTCTGGATAAACAAATGGAAAATATTTTAAACCACTGTTTTATTACTGTAAGTGCACACAGTGCACATCAAAAGAGTACCCATCCAAATATGTAAACTATCTAGAGAAACTGGGACAAATGTCAGCATAGACTATTGTGCACACGTGTGTAGCAATGAGTCATTTTTGTATTAAATCTAGACTCCTTGTTATGAATCCTGTCATATCCACATAAGCACATATTGTGATACTGATCTATGGAAAAATGTAGCCTTGTCTGGAATACAACACAATAAACACTAGCAGTGACCTTTCATTTAATAGCTCACAATCCTTTTTTTTTTTCAAATACATATCCTGCAATTCAGAGAGATTCTCTTCATCTGCACTAATTGGCTAGCATGAGTTACTTAATTAGCATGCTAGAGATAATCTGAGTCAGAGATAAGGTATAACTGCACAGAGGAAAACCTCATTCATGGCTAATGACCATGTCTCTGAATTGAACATTGCACTGTAAGATTTGACAGTACTCGGGTTTTTCTTACTAATCCACGCATTGTAGTAGCAGAGGTACCCCCCACACACATGTATATACACACTAGGTATGCCACCTTTTGTTGAACCCAAAACTGGACCAAGGCCACACCGCTCATACCTCCCATAACCCCACCCATCTCCTCCCCTGTCCCTATCCACTTTCCACCCATTTCATGACATCATTGTCATGTCAGGTGAGGAACAGCACCCTCTCTTTTTAATTCGTGATGCTTTTTTTCTGCAAACTTACCACACTTTTTTGTAAAAAAAATGTAGTATTTAGCAAACTCCGAAAGTCTATTTCTTTTTTTGAAACAGAATATCAGAGTTTGTACAGTGTTTTCCAGAATACCTTACAATTTGTTTGATTTCCAAATAGACTGATAAAAATGGATAGGTGACAACGCTAATGCGGACACACAAAATAAGATGCATACACACACACTCAGTCCCACACAGTCACACTCCCAGATATGCACAGACAGACCTATGCATCCACAAATAAGTCCCATAGCACTCACTGCAGTCACTCACACACACACACACACACACACACACACACACACACACACACACACACACAAAAATCAACTTCCCATACTGAACTTTCACAGGGCAACCACCACGTGCACACACACACACACACACACACACACACACACACACACACACACACACACACACACACACACACACACACACTCATCTGCATTAATACCCCCATATATACATGTGCACATACCCATTGCTCTGTACACTAACTTGTAGTTGCAGTACAAACCATCACTATTCTCATATGACTGAATTGCTCTGCAGAGTTAATCTGGAGCAGCAGCCATTTCTAGGGAGAGTACATATATAGCATTAGCTGCTCACCTGGACAGTTGCATTAGCATCCAGATCACATAAATAACATTACCTGCTCACCTGGACAGTTGCATTAGCATAAATCTTCCCCAGCAAGGCCTGTTTCTGTGCCTTGGCCACCACCAGGGAAACCCATACTGGGAAACTGGTTTGCCAATAAGAAAGGATTATTTCAGTGTAGAAACCATCTGAGGTAAGGCTTTCACATCACTGTAAGCCTTTCTATATCATGTACATGGTCTGGTATCTAGAAAGGGGACTCCAGTTTGCCCATATGATAAGGGAATGGCACAGCAGTGTGTGGCTAACATAAGCAATGCCCCAATACTTGCCAGGATTAAAGATGTTCTGCAAATGCAACAAGTATATAGTATGATTAGAGGTTATACAAATTCCATACAAGCCTAACCAGGGACCATGCTAGCTAAGTTAATGTCCAGGTATAAATACAGCAATAAAATGCTTTCAGTGAGTGAACTTTCAGTGGTAAATGATGAAAAAGTGAGTATTTGACTTTGAGCAAAATGACGTCAAAGAAACATGATAATTATAAAAAACAATTCAGAGAAGACTATTTTAAGGAATATGATGCCATTCTGGGGGAAGTGGAACACAGAATAAGCAAACATCCCTGTTTAACCCAGATCCTGAATTTGTGCAGGGTATCAGTGGCCCATTACCAACTCTGACCAATGCATGATATAGGTTAACCAGCCAGCAGTCCTTTACAAAGCCTTACACTAATGCTATGTCAGACCATAATGGTGCTCCCAGTAATAACAATGACAGTATGTCCAGTGGTGCCCTTGACTGACCATTCTAGTGGATATACACAACTGCCCCAAAGAACATACACAACTGCCCCAAACAACATAAAAAACAATCAAAACAGAAGCACACCTCAAAGGCTGTGTATATACTCTGTAGAAACATTGCTAGATTTTTATTATTATTATATATTTTTGTAGTTGTTTTTACACATTGACTCTTGTTTGGGAAATGTCAGAATGTTTATTTATGCAGAAATGTGAATGATTGCACATATTTGCAAATGTACATTATGTTCTGAATTGTTTAATGCATTCCTAGTCATGACATTAGAAACTAAAATTGTCTCAAATAGCAAAAAAATGCTTAAATCTTCTGAAAGAATATAGGAATAAATTGTTTCACTGAATGCTGTTTAATTTGCGTAAATTTCCAGAAAATGTTTCAAGTGAACTCTTGAGACCTATTATCTGATTGCCATATCTGTAGAAAAATGCCTAGAAGGACTAAAATGCTTCAATTTTAAAAGCAATTACTAATGCACCATGTTGTAGCTGAAAGCAAAGTTAAAAAATATGTTTGCAAAGAATTGAAAATAATATCAAGAACTTTACCTAAAGCAAACATATATTTCCCTTAGAAGGAAGGTTGGAACGTCTGATTCTAGTGGCACAAAGCCTTAAGACAATATAGGCATAATTAATTGTTAGCATTATCCACACACCTGGATTTAATGATATGGCAGCCTGAAAGTATGACTATAGATAACCTGCCTCCAGGTAGACCCTCTAATGTTTTTCTTTCATGAGGGACAGCTTGCTATGCAAGCTGCTGTTAGGTCAAGCTGGTAAACCTGGGAAGTTTGTAAAATTAATTACACATTAGCTTCATATACAAAGTGTGGTCAATGACTAAGACTGAGTTCCTGTGTTGCCTTTTGGAATGCTGAGTCCATTTTAAAGCAAAACAATGTTGTTGCCCTTTGGTTCTGCTCAGCTGTATGGATAATCATAAAAGCTTTGCTCTATTAAGCTTGCTTATCTTCTTTTGAAGTACTTTATGCACAAGAAAGGGCCACTTTGCCTTTTATCATGCCTCTACTGCATGTAATACTAGACCATAAGTCTTGTTTTGCCTGCAGGGTTTGATCAGGTTAGCCTTCTTGCATGAAATTCAGTGATTTACTCACTGCAGATTTCTTCATATGTAAGACCATCCCTTCCTATTCTTATCTTGTATCACTTTTTTGCTTTTTCATTTCCACCCATCTAAACTTCATTCCTCCTCTCGTCTCGTCTCACTAAGTCATATCCCCTTTTACTGATTATGTTACTTTTCCTTTTCACCTTATCTGAGGTTGGCAGTGCTTTACCTCTCTCACAGAGCACATACTTTTCCTTAGGATCAATTAATGACTTATTCTAGTGCTTGTATTTACCTTCCTTTTCCCCTTCTCATTACCTTTGCGCTCAATTTGTTTGTTTGTTTATGTCTTTCGTCTTTTCCCAGTTAGGGGTCGCCACAGCGGAACTCCGGGTTCGCTAATGATTGGCAGTAGATTTTTACGTGCCGAGTTGCCAGCCCTGATGCACAACCTTCAACGAAGGTACGCCCATTCACGCATGACTCCACACAGAAGACGCTCTAGCTGAGAATCGAACAGGACGGCATCTTACTGTGAGCCGACAATGCTACCGCAGCACCACCACCGTGGATAACTTTGCGCTCAATAATGACTTTATTAATATTCTGACTTTGTCACTCTGTATTTCCTTAACTTTTATTGCTCCTTCCTGCTGAAGGCTTGTTGTCACTGCTCAACGCAGTCCTTTCCATGCTGGAACTGAAACATCTGTCTTTTCTCAGCATCGTGTCTGTACATACCTCTTAACCTCTTCAACCATGAAATCTGGACAAAGCCAAAAATAAGGGGGGGGGGGGGCAAAGGCCCACATATATTGCTCTTATAAATTTAGAAATTTGCTAGAATAAAAGGATCTGTGTTACCATGCATTTTATGAAAGATATGAACTCTGAAACGCAAAAGTCTATCATTATTGAATTCAGCCTACAATAATTTGCCAGAAAACCACAGATTTTATGTGGAACAGACCAAAAAATATGAGGCAAAAATTTAGACAGTTGACAGGTATGTGTCTATATTTACCCATCTTGCATGCAACATTTTTAAAAATCCTGTAGGCTTTCTTTTATGATTAGTTACAAGTCTATCGCCTACTCAAACACAAACGCAGCTTTGTTGAAATTATATTGATTTCCACATGGATTGTACAACCTCGTTTTTGTTATTGTCAGGTGATAAGCATCCAAAGTCTAATTGTTTTCCTTCCTGACAACTCTATTATTACCTTTCTTACTGATGATGCTTAGAATACTTCCAGTTGTCTAAACGTTGCACATTATTAGTACTTGATTTGTCCATAACAACATTCCCTGTTTATATGCCTGATACTTTGACATAGACTCCAGATTTATTTGTTTTCTGAATCCTGGCTATGCATTTACATTTCATATTGTGTGATTACTCCTTTTGGATATTTAAATTTATGACCACATTACCAAACAGGATGACTAACTATTCTCTGCCATCTACCATATTCGACCTCTTTCATTTCCTCAACCATTCCATTATATTTGACATTTTGCTAACAGTAATCATAAACACTGTCGATTGTATACCTTTATATTACACTAGATTGAACTATATAACTGTTGGTTCTACTCTACATGGGGTTGATATATGCAATTAAAGTGAAACTGATCATTAGGGAGAATTTTGTGGTTTATTTGCATCACTGCTCTGGTCCTCATTCACAATTCAAGGTAGTTCTTTATGCAGTTGTTTAACATATTCACGAGGATTAACATGGTAATTAGTTATAAAATGTACACTGGGCTGTTTCCTATCTTCTTCTATATAGTATTGGAAGGCACCTGACTTTGACGGTACTCCTTTGCTGATCATGCACTTATATGTGCCATGTGGAGATAACACAAATATATGAATTTTACATAATTCTGCAGAATAATTATAGAAACACTAGAGCAACATTAATGCTTCCCTCTTCAGTTTTATCCTGAGCATCATAAACTAGTTGGGTATCTATATTCTCAACCTGGAAAAAGGAATCAACCTTTTTCAAGATGCCATTTATCCATCTTGCCTTGACTTGCACAAGCTTACGGAGTCTTACACAAGCCACACCTGCTGTAAGACAAACAATAGTGTATTATCATGACACAGTCAGAAAAGCTTAATAAATTTGTATGTTTCACAATTTATTTTAGTTCTTTTGCACATCACTTAGACTAAAGCTGCCATCACTAGAAGAAAAAGGTTAACTCTTTGATCACTTACACATTTCTGTAGTCATCTGTCCAAAAACCTTTTAGAGGGGAATAAGACAGCCTTTTAAGTCTAAGAAGATAATTCTCCATTAGCCCCCACTCCAGGTGTCAAAATCAGGATAATGACAATACAGCATTTGTCGTTCTGAATAGCCAGTTCCCTCCTATTACTAGCTAGCTTCCCTTAACCTCCTCAGTTTAACTTGTTTAGAAATAACTGCAGTATTCAGACATAAACTTTATTCTCTCAGCTGACAGTTTCCAGCTCCCTTTCTATATTGAACTGTTGCTTTGTTTTGTTAGAGAAGAGCAATAATTCTTAACAATTTCATTAGAGAAGGCTATACCTCTAAATTGTTGAAACAAGCTAATATTATTCTTCTTAAAATTAGAAACGATCAATTTTAATAACCTTTTTCCAGTTAGTCGCCCCTGTCCTCTGGGGGGGGGGGGAATTAAGCTGCAGAATCAAGATGTTGTTATTCTTATTCATTAGGCTGGAAATTCAATTAATGTAGCAACTCTTGTTACTCAAACTTAATTCTTTCTTTCTCCGCTGATAACCTTCCAGCATCCTTTCTGTGGTTAGCTGTTTATTCTGTTTGCAAACAAATGGATGCCAATATTAAACAGATCATTGAAGAAGGCTGTGTTTCTAAGGCATTGGAGCAAGCCATAGTCATTTTTTTGTCAAACTGGAAACTTTGTTCATTTTAATAACTGCAGGATAATTCTTTTCCTCTGTCCTGCAGCAAAAACCCTTTAAAAGATTATCCAGACATAACTAATCACCAATCCAAAGTCATGCAAACTTTTTTTTTTAACTGAAATCACACATTTTGTTCAAATTATGACATCAGCACAAACATTCTAACTCTTGCTTATTCTTGTCACTTAAATCTTAACTCTAACAAACTCGCAGCTACCCTGCTCATTGCAGTGCTTTGCCGTCCATAAGTTATTCTCTCCTGTTCTCCTGTTTCTCAGGTTTTACACCACTGGCATTGCCACTCCTATTTTATTTTTTGCTTTGCTTAACTAATAGACCTCAAACATTGGAATTCATCATTATCCACATTAATCCATTAATGTCCCACATAGGCTTATTATGCAAATGTCATGTGGCATCCCTTCTCTGTACCCACTGCCATGCAATATACAAATGTCATAACTCCACTTTGGGAGGCACCCTTTGTTCCACTAGCCCCTTTATCATTTTAGTTAGCCTTCTTTAAATATAGACAACATATTCATTAATTCTGATTCTTCATCTGAATACCAGTAAAGCAAACAGAATGCTTTTTTTTTTGCCCTGGGTAAACTTTCTACAACTTGATTAAACATTTGCAATATTTCTCTACCTTAATATATCTATTTCAATAGATGATGTGAAAATCATTGAATTGATGCTTAACTACTCACTGAATTATGCTATAAATATGAATAATGTTTTCTAAATGAGTAAAACTTGATCTCCTGTACAAAATCACTAAATTTATTCCCTCAGCTCTCAGAAGCAGTACTGCACAGACAGCTCTCCTCCCTGTGTTGCTATGTACATGCCCCTCTTCACGAATTGTCCCATCTGTACCTTGGCATGATCTGAAAGTGCATATAGTAATCATCCCATCGGTACTTTGGCATGATCTGACAGTGCATAATATAATATATCAGCATTGGCTTCTAATGTTTCTCTGCACTCTCACCACTGTACATTTCATTGTTTGAATAACTTAAGCTGTTGCAGTGCATGGCAAAGATCCAGCTTCACTGTGCAAGCCTAGCTTGATGCTCCAAGTAGTAGACTCACCAATATACTTGTCTGTATCATCCTGTCTGGATCCCTTGGTCCTCTAAAGTTATACTGTTAAAATTTTCCAAAGTCAAAAGAGTCTAGAAATTCTTCATACTGTGTAAAAGTCGGTAACATATTGGAAAACCTCCCACATAACATTAGTGGGGGAGTCAGTCTTGTGTTTGACAAGCTAATATTTTTCTCTGGTATGAGTGAACATTAGTGTGGGACTGCCTGCTTATTACAAAAAAAGACTGAGGTTACAGTGTCCTGAGGATATCTCCTTTCCCTGACATGGTGTAATCTGATAACAGGTGTATACAAGTGGCTTAGGCAGCCCCCTTTCATTGAATGGGTTCAAGAGTGCTTACTCCTGAAAAAAACACCTTTTCTCTTTCAAGTTTTCATTTAAATGCGGCTTGGATTTCAATGATTCCTAGGGCCGCTAGCCTAGTACCAACCTATGTACCTTAACTTATTTGTGAATGGCTTTTTTTTTGCTGCTCACAAGTGACCTTCAGCTGTCACCAGGACCTCTCCTCTCTCCACTGGACCTACAGGGTACTTCTCACCTATTACATGCTTGCACTGACCCATGATTATAGCATTATATTTATCTCAACAAGTATTTTCTATTTATGCTCTAACATCCTTCCCCACATGTACTTGTTAACATCTAGAAGCTTATTTGCATTGAGGAATGTGCTGGCATACCATTCTGCATATGTGGTGAATCAAACAATGCCCTCCCCCACACATGTTCCTAGCCTCCACCAGGTGTCAAACACAAGGTACACCCATGTGCATACTCTCACACTAGGATAAGCATACCTAACCTTCCCTGCCAGCTCCTCAGACACCTGAACCTCAAATCGAACTCTAGTTACCTGGGTCATACTTAAGACTTTATCTGTCTATGTCACAGTGTTGGTTTTGTGACTGCAGTTTTGACAGGTGCTCATAAAGGAGTCAAACTGTTGCCTGAAAGACAATTTTAGAGCCGTCTTATTCCTCTTTTTGTTTAAGCAAAGTCACAATGTTACTGACAGTGGCAATTTTACACCCGATTTGACTATAATGCCAGCTTTGGAACACCTGGGATAAAGTACATTTTGTATTCTTACTCAGTTACTGTAATAGCTATACACTTAATTCTTAGATTACAAATAAAAAATATGTTGGTTTGTATTTCAGCAAAAGTGGAGAAATAATATAGCCATTTCTAGGCTTTTGATTACTGCAGAACCTTGGTGTGTGCTATTTTGTTATTGGCCAGTAAATTAATTTGAATATTTTTATCTTTTCTATGTCTTTATAAATTTCCCACATATGAATGACCTTGTGCTCATTTGCTATAAGCTGATCCATAAGCAATCTTAATCATTTCAAAATATCTCTCAAAAGGCACTTATTTGAATCCTGACTTTGCACATATAGCACTCCAGGTTAATTGATAAGTTATTATGCTACAGACTGTGACAATTTTCACCAGATATGACTGAAATATCAGCTTTGAAACACCTTGGATAAGTACATTTTATAGTCTTACTGAGTTACTGTGATAGCCGTGTACTTATGTTGGTATTTATTAGTAATCTAAGACTTGCTTTGGTTGGTATTCTGGTGAGAGTGGAGAAAGAACTTAGACATTTCTAGGCCACTGACTGCTGTATAACTTTCAAGTAAACTATTTTTCAAATGGCCTGTGGGCTTGTTTGAATACTTTTAGCTTGTCTGTATTGTTGCATTTAACCATACACTGTATAGATACATGCACATAGGACCACAACCTTTTCTATATAACCTACACCACAAATTCCTAGTAAATTTAATAGTCATTATTTTATATTATTTATTTGCTTGTTTGTTTATTTTATATTTGTTTACCGAGGTAGTCTGACTGGGAAAATGCCCATTTTCAGCAGAGGCCCATGGAGAAAACCTCTAGCCTAAGCTTACATACAAAATTATCACATCAAGTAATAGAAATTATAGACAAAAAAAATGAGCGTTGACACATTTACAGGATAAAAATTTAAAAACAAAAATATATACATAGTATCAAATAGAACAAGACTTTAAACACTTGAATATGGACAAATATATGGATGAACATATATATGTGGAGGAACTTAACATTAGTCAGGAAATTAAGTAGGGAGAATAACTTGGGCAAAGTAGTGCATAATTAGTAATACTTAAGTGGTGAGAGTTGCAGCTAGGAATGTAACTACTTATAGAGAAGTAGTGTTGTTGGAAGTGATAAGTTAACAGAGTTAGTACATACAGACAAATTGTATAAGTGTTGCTAAGTCAATAATTAACCTGGAGTGTTATATGTGCAAAGTCAGGATTCAAATAAGTGCATTTTGAGAGATATTTTGAAATGATTAAGATTGCTTATGGATCAGATTAATTGTGTGAAAAGGCCCTCGTTTGTGCTAAGACACGTTGTTCTTTATGTACAGACTTAGATTGTTCACTTTAGAGAGATAGCAGTCCTGCAAATCAACCCAAACCTCAAAGGTAGTAATCCCCTTTCAGCCCAGAATAATAAACATCTGGAACCATGAATTTTACTTCTCAGTCATTTTTGTAGCCAACTTGATTGAAATGGTAATCCTGAGAGAATGTGGCAGTTGTCTCATGTTTACAGTCACCTACTGTTTAAACCAGCAAACACAGTGTGTGAGTGATGTAATGACACAATGTTATTGGAAGCAAAGCTTTCACACAAAACCACTACAAATAAGTAGGTTGTCAGTACCACACACCACCACATGAAACCAGCTACATACAGCTCACACCAAACACATGGACCTAGATCAAAGGTGCTGGAAGCTGTTGAAGACTGGGAGGGTGGAGGGCAAGAGGAGCACTTAGTGATTTAAAAAGGGCAAACTTTTTAAAGGTATTTGCTACAATCACAGGAGCATCAGTGTAATGCAAGCTAAGTTTCACTAAGGATAATTGCACATAAATTTCTTACAGAATTATAAATTAAGCCACCCTGTGTTGATATGAGTTGGTGTGTCGTAAAGAAGCAATGGCAGTACTGTTAAATCAAGCATGCCATTCTGAAGTACGTATGGGCAGTACTGTTAAATCAAGCATGCCATTCTGAAGTACGTATGGCAGTACTGTTAAATCAAGCATGCCATTCTGAAGTACATATGGCAGTAATGTTAAATCAAGCATGCCATTCTAAAGTACATATGGCAGTACTGTTAAATCAAGCATGCCATTCTGAAGTACGTATGGCAGTACTGTTAAATCAAGCATGCCATTCTAAAGTATGTATGGCAGTACTGTTAAATCAAGCATGCCATTCTGAAGTACATATGACAGTAATGTTAAATCAAGCATGCCATTCTAAAGTACATATGGCAGTATGTTAAATCAAGCATGCCATTCTGAAATACGTATGACAGTACTGTTAAATCAAGTGTGCCATTCTGAAGTATGTATGGCAGTACTGTTAAATCAAGCATGCCATTCTGAAGTACGTATGGCAGTACTGTTAAATCAAGCATGCCATTCTGAAGTACGTATGGCAGTACTGTTAAATCAAGCATGCCATTCTGAAGTACATATGGCAGTACTGTTAAATCAAGCATGCCATTCTGAAGTATGTGTGTGCTTGTATAGTGTGTGTAATATGTCTTGTAAGTGTGAAGTTTTTCCTCACTGGTCCTCCTCTGACTAACAAATATTCATTCTTCATTTACTGTCATTTACTCTCCTAATCCATTTCAAGGCTTCAGGTGGAGCAAGAGTCCATCTTTATGCCCACTGGGCACAAGGCAGAGAAACCAGTCTTAGATGGGGCTCCAGCCCAGTGCAAGAATTCACACATACTCATATGTTACATACATGCCATTGCACAATCTGCTGTATTAGCAGTTAATGTACACAGACACGTGTTCCTTGAATGCATTCAACTTGCACCCTTTTCCATGCTTTAACATATTAATTTCTCTGTAACTTTCCATAGCTCCAGTTCACTGTAGTCTTTCTTTTTCTGATTCTTAGTTACCTGATATCTATCCCAGCCTTCATTCTTAGGTCACTGCCCTGTGTTACATACTGAACCACAACGATGCATGTTCAGTTTTGGCTGGGGTCTCCTGGGATTTCATGGGGTTCATGACATCTTGTTGAAGATAACTTAATTGAGTCCCAAATCTCCAAAATGGTTTCAGTGAACCTAAAACAGAACAGACAGCCACCTGCACCACGCATGTAGAGGAGAACCCAGTACCTTTAACGTATTTCTAACTCCATTTTTCACACAACAATGAGAAAATTTCAAAGTCAATTTTGCTGAATGTAGGTTTTCTGTGAAACCATTTCAGATGTGTAGGACTCAAAGAGTTGTCATATTCCCATTTTCTGTCACCCCACCTCCATTATTCACTCAGGTGTTTTGAGAGCCAAATCAAACATTCTTTTCCTTCGGCTCGCTTCTTGACCTCATCTATTATGATGCCTGTTTCATTAGGTATTCCATGTCACTAGTAGATGCCAGCACTTTCAGGCTGAGCCCTGACTCTCTCAGGTCCCTGTTGGCTTTTACTTTCCTCCTCTAAGTCTAATCCCTCACCCTGTCCATGAGAGTGAAGCTATGTGCTATCCAACTGCCAATGGATGTGTTGCTTATACAAGATTACCATAGTTTCCCTTACTCCTTCTCAAAACTTGACACATTTTTGTTTTATTTCCTCGCTTTCTTAAACTATTTTATTAACTGAACACTCCAACCACTTTTCCTTCCATATCTGTAGCTTCGGATCTACATTACTTCTCATATACTGTTATTCAGGGTTTGTCCCCCTGGATTTTGGCAGTACACAATATAACTTTCCATTCTGTTTTCCTATAGTTTTCTATTCCACTCTCCTATATCCATCTTTACTTTCTAACAAGGAGACACACCAAATAAAATATGTTAAGCACATTACTTTAATCATTTGTGTAATGTTTATACCCATTTGTTAACAAGGTCGACTCACTGGACACACAATCACTTTTCAGGGGTGACCAAGAGTAAATAGGCAAAGTTCACATGTGCTGAGATTCACATTTTAAAACAAACTGTTTTTAATGTTGAATGCTATATTTTACAACAAGACATGTTGCAGTCTGGATTACCAAACAACAGGATGAATTTAGCATAGGTTCATACTAAACTAGCTACCCTTGTAGGCCATTTTAAGTCTAGTCAATTTCCTTTTCAAACATGAGAATCAATCAAGCTTTGTACCTTGTATCTGTATGGTAATCACCTTAACTGTCATGCTGATCCAAGCCTCAACCCATTTATATGGGGGAAATGGCAACTGAATGATGTTTTCCATCAGGTAAACTGTCCAGAATATTTAAGGAAGCGGAAAACAATCCAGAACCTGTGTGCCATAAACATACTTAATATATCAGAGGGCCAATGAAAAAAAAAATGTGGCTAGGCACAAGATAGCAAAACTCTTCTCCGTGAGAAAACCATGGACAAAGAGAAGGCTTAATAGGATCTTAAATAAATAAATGTTGGGAAGGCATAACAGCACAAAAGAAAGAATACAGCAAAAGCAGTACCATGGGATACGTAAGCACAGCAGTGTGCTACAGTTAGAAATATGCTGCACAGTACCATGGCATACATAAGCACAGCTATGTGTTATAGTTAGGAATATGCTGCACAGCACCACAGGATACATAAGCACAGCTTTGTACTACAGTTAGGAATATGCTGCACAGCACCATGGGATATGTAAGCACAGCAGTGTGCTACAGTTAAGAATGTGCTGCACAGTACCATGGGATATGTAAACACAGATATGTGCTATACTTAGGAATGTGCTGCACAGTACCATGGGATACGTAAGCACAGCTATGTGCTACAGTTAGGAATGTGCTGCACAGTACCATGGGATATGTAAGCACAGCTATGTGCTATGATTAAGAATGTGCTGCACAGCACCATGGCATATGTAAGCACAGCAGTGTGCTACAGTTAGGAATATGCTGCACAGCACCATGGGATATGTAAGCACAGCAGTGTGCTACAGTTAAGAATGTGCTGCACAGTACCATGGGATACATAAACACAGCTATGTGCTATACTTAGGAATGTGCTGCACAGTACCATGGGATACGTAAGCACAGCTATGTGCTACAGTTAGGAATATGCTGCACAGTACCATGGCATGCATAAGCACAGCTATGTGTTATAGTTAGGAATATGCTGCACAGCACCACAGGATACATAAGCACAGCTTTGTACTACAGTTAGGAATATGCTGCATAGTACCATGGGATACATAAGCACAGCTATGTGCTACAGTTAGGAATATGCTGAACAGTTCCATGGGATATGTAAGCACAGCTATGTGCTACAGTTAGGAATATGCTGCACAGCACCATGGGATACATAAGCACAGCTGTGTGCTACAGTTAGGAATATGCTGCACAGTACCATGGGAGATGTAAGCACAGCTATGTGCTACAGTTAGGAATATGCTGCACAGTACCATGGGATACGTAAGCAAAGCTATGTGCTACAGTTAGGAATATGCTGAACAGTTCCATGGGATACGTAAGCACAGCAGTGTGCTACAGTTAGAAATATGCTGCACAGTACCATGGGATATGTAAGCACAGCTATGTGCTACAGTTAGGAATATGCTCCACAGTACTATGGGATACGTAAGCACAGCTGAGTGCTACAGTTAGGAATATGCTGTACAGTACCATGGGATATGTAAGTACAACTGCGTGCTACAGTTAGGAATATGCTACATAGCACCATGGAATATGTAAGCACCAGTATGTGCTACAGTTAGGAATATGCTAGACAGCACCATGGGGAATGTAAGGACAGCTCTGTGCTACAGTTAGCAATATGCTGACAGTACCATGGGATACATAAGCACAGCTATGTGTTATAGTTAGGAGTATGCTGCACAGCACCACAGGATAAATAAGCACAGCTGTGTGCTACAGATAGGAATGTGTTGCACAGCACCATGGGATACATGAGCACAGCTGTGTGCTACAGTTAAGAATATGCTGCTCAGTAGCATGGTATACGTAAGCACAACTGTGTGCTACAGTTAGGAATATGCTACACAGTACCATGGAATATGTAAGCACAGCTGTGTGCTAGTTAGGAATATGAAACACAGTAACATGGGATACGTAAGCAGAGCTGCATGCTACAGTTAGGATATGTAAGTACCAGTATGTGCTACAGTTAGGAATATGCTGCACAGCACTATGGGATATATAAGCACAGCTGTGTGCTACAGTTAGGAATATACTGCACAGCACCATGGGATACTTAAGCACAGCTGTGTGCTACAGTTAGGAACATGCTACACAGTACCATGGGATACGTAAGCACAAGTATGTGCTACAGTTAGGAATATGCTGCACAGTACCATGGGATATGTAAGCACAGCTGTGTGCTACAGTTAGGAATATGCCACACAGTACCATGGGATACGTAAGCACAGCTATGTAATACAGTTAGGAATATGCTGCATGGTACCATGTAATATCTAAGCACAACTATGTGCTACAGTTAGGAATATGCCACACAGTACCAAGGGATACGTAAGCACAGCCATGTACTACAGTTAGGAATATGCTGCACAGCACCATGCGATACGTAAGCACCAGTATGTGCTACAGTTAGGAATGTGCTGCACAGCACCATGGGATATGTAATCACAACTGTGTGCTACAGGTAGGAATATGCTGCACAGCACCATGGGATATGTAAGCACAGCTGTGTGCTGCAGTTAGGAATATGCTGACAGTACCATGGGATACGTAAGCACAGCTATATGTTATAGTTAGGAATATGCTGCACAGTACCATGGAATACATAAGCACAGCTGTGTGCTACAGTTAAGAATGTGCTGCACAGTACCATGGGATACATAAGCAACAGTATGTGCTACAGTTAGGAATATGCTGCACAGTACCATGGGATATATAAGTACAGCTATTTGCTACAGTTAGGAGTAAGCACAGCTATGTGCTACAGTTAGGAATGTGCTGCACAGTACCATGGGATACGTAATCACAGCTGTGTGCTACAGCTAGAATATGCTACACAGCACCATGGGATACATTAGCACAGCTGTGTGCTGCAGTTAGCAATATGCTGACAGTACCATGGGATACGTAAGTACAGCAGTGTGCTACAGTTAGGAATCTGCTACACAGTACTAAGGGATACATAAGCACAGCTGAGTGCTACAGTTAGGAATATGCTGCAGAGTACCATGGGATATGTAAGTACAACTGCCTGCTACAGTTAGGAATATGCTACACAGCACCGTGGAATATGTAAGCACCAGTATGTGCTACAGTTAGGAATATGCAGCACAGCACCATGGGGAATTTAAGGACAGCTCTGTGCTACAGTTAGCAATATGCTGACAGTACCATGGGATACGTAAGTACAGCTATGTGTTATAGTTAGGAATATGCTGCACAGCACCATGGGATACGTAAGCACAGCTATGTGCTACAGTTAGGAATGTGCTGCACAGTACCATGGGATACGTAAGCACAGCTATGTGCTACAGTTAGGAATGTGCTGCACAGTACCATGGGATACGTAAGCACAGCTATGTGCTATGATTAAGAATGTGCTGCACAACACCATGGCATATGTAAGCACAGCAGTGTGCTACAGTTAGGAATATGCTGCACAGCACCATGGGATATGTAAGCACAGCAGTGTGCTACAGTTAAGAATGTGCTGCACAGTACCATGGGATACATAAACACAGCTATGTGCTATACTTAGGAATGTGCTGCACAGTACCATGGGATATGTAAGCACAGCTATGTGCTACAGTTAGGAATATGCTGCACAGTACCATGGCATGCATAAGCACAGCTATGTGTTATAGTTAGGAATATGCTGCACAGCACCACAGGATACATAAGCACAGCTTTGTACTACAGTTAGGAATATGCTGCATAGTACCATGGGATACATAAGCACAGCTATGTGCTACAGTTAGGAATACGTTGCACAGTACCATGGGATATGTAAGCACAGCTATGTGCTACAGTTAGGAATATGCTGCACAGCACCACGGGATACATAAGCACAGCTGTGTGCTACAGTTAGGAATATGCTGCACAGTACCATGGGATACGTAAGCACAGCTATGTGCTATGATTAAGAATGTGCTGCACAGCACCATGGCATATGTAAGCACAGCAGTGTGCTACAGTTAGGAATATGCTGCACAGCACCATGGGATATGTAAGCACAGCAGTGTGCTACAGTTAAGAATGTGCTGCACAGTACCATGGGATACGTAAACACAGCTATGTGCTATACTTAGGAATGTGCTGCACAGTACCATGGGATACGTAAGCACAGCTATGTGCTACAGTTAGGAATGTGCTGCACAGTACCATGGGATACGTAAGCACAGCTATGTGCTATGATTAAGAATGTGCTGCACAGCACCATGGCATATGTAAGCACAGCAGTGTGCTACAGTTAGGAATATGCTGCACAGCACCATGGGATATGTAAGCACAGCAGTGTGCTACAGTTAAGAATGTGCTGCACAGTACCATGGGATACATAAACACAGCTATGTGCTATACTTAGGAATGTGCTGCACAGTACCATGGGATATGTAAGCACAGCTATGTGCTACAGTTAGGAATATGCTGCACAGTACCATGGCATGCATAAGCACAGCTATGTGTTATAGGTAGGAATATGCTGCACAGCACCACAGGATACATAAGCACAGCTTTGTACTACAGTTAGGAATATGCTGCATAGTACCATGGGATACATAAGCACAGCTATGTGCTACAGTTAGGAATACGTTGCACAGTACCATGGGATATGTAAGCACAGCTATGTGCTACAGTTAGGAATATGCTGCACAGCACCATGGGATACATAAGCACAGCTGTGTGCTACAGTTAGGAATATGCTGCACAGTACCATGGGAGACGTAAGCACAGCTATGTGCTACAGTTAGGAATATGCTGCACAGTACCATGGGATACGTAAGCAAAGCTATGTGCTACAGTTAGGAATATGCTGAACAGTTCCATGGGATACGTAAGCACCCGCCCCCAGTGGTCCTACACTTATACTCTAACTGCCACACCTCTATGCATTAGGACCAACCTCTAACTCCTCCCCTTAAAGTGCTATTACCTCTATTATATTCTCACTTTACCCCTATCTCCTCCCCCTTAAAGAACCATCACTCATTTACCTTTATCCATTACCCTACCACTCTATCCACAAATATCCCTACATTTAACCACCTTAACCTAAACAAATGGCTCAAGGATCCTGTAAACCCTTACCTTTATTACTACTCCTAATTATACTTATCATTCCCTATCTACTTACTCTCTACGAACACCATAGATTCCTAGGACTGCATACCCACATCACACACACCTCTGTCCTTACCCCCAGCTCCACTCATAGTGTTAGCAACCTCCCCAGCTCAGCTAAGTACTCAGCAGCCATATTTCTTAGACTCCATCATATCTCTCAATGTAACCCTCTAGCTAGAAAAAATAAGAACCTAATTTTTAAACTTCTACAACTCATCCTAAAAGTTCAGGTCCACTCCCTGTTAGATGGTGATATACACCCTAACCCAGGTCCTACCACTATCACAGCTACACAGCCTGATACACCAACAAATTCAATCACACAGACACTTACCAAGCCCCCCAACTCTCTCCTGATAGCTCATCTTAATATTCGTAGCATCAATAACAAAATAGCTCACCTGCATGCCCTTATTGATGTTTATTCCTTTGACATCCTCTGTCTGTCTGAAACATGGCTTAATCCATCAATACAAGACAGTGCAGTTCTACCCCCTGGCTATAATATCATAAGACATGACCGTAACACTAAAAAGGAGGAGGTGTAGCCATACTTTATAAGAATGGATTACAAGTTACCTTGTTAGACTCCAAACCTCCTCTTTGCAACAATGCAGAAATTCTTCTAACTAAGGTTCAGCTTAACAAAAGCAAAGCCATATATCTATCATGCGTCTATCTTCCCCCAGGCAATAACATCAACACATTAGAGGCTATCCTCAGCTGGCTCTCAAGTAACTACCCCAAGAAACCATTATACTTGGAGATTTTAACATTAACTGGAACTCCTGTATATCTGAGCAGCCTTCTACTCATATCAACTTATATGGTTTTACCCAAACTATAACATCCCCAACCCGCACCAATAAAACTAACAACAAAACTAGTACCCTTGACTGGATACTCACTAATACCCCCCAACTAAACTATAAAACAGGCACCCTCCCTGAGGACATAAGTGATCACTTGCTTACCTATTTAATCAGAACAAAAACTGTCATCCTAAACTCTGCCATCTGTAGAACTATTCGCACTACCAAAAATTTTAACCCTGCTCACTTTCAAGCTGAACTAGTCACCTGTGACTGGTCACCGCTGAAATACCTCCCAATAGATAATGCTGTGAAATACTTTAACTCTAAATTTCTAACCATTTTAGACAGCCATGCCCCATTACGCAGAGTTAGAATTAGAACCATACCGGTACAATGGCTCACCAAAAGCGACCAAACAAAAATCCTCCAAAGAAATAAACAATGGGCCAAATGGCGCTCAACAAAAAGCTCCTCAGACCACCTGCAATTCAGACAGCTAAGAAATGAAACAAAAAGCCATATTAGCCGATAAAAGAAACTACTACTACCAACTACAACAAACCAACCAAAATAATCCCCAAAAATTCTGGCGGTATCAATAACCTCCTACACCCTGGATGCTCAAGTACACCCTCTCCCTCTGGCTCTGATCAAAACAATCCCATCCAAATAGCAGACTCATTTAATACTTTTTTCACTGAAACCATACAATCCCTAGCCAACCAGCTATCCCCTAGCATCCCAGGTTCTGCCACAACCTTTACCAATAATTCTCATCAATTTCATTTTCAGCCAGTGCCCACTTCACTTATCTGTAACCTCATACAGAAACTTAAACCCACTACTCTCTCTGCTGATAAATTACCTGCAGAATACCTGCAAAAATCTGCTAAAGTCATAGCCTACCCCATATCCATCCTCATTAACAGAACTATTTCTGAAGGATCTATTCCCCTAATCTGGAAAGTCTCTCACATAATTCCCCTGCATAAGGCGGTAACTCCAAAGAGTTGTCCAATTATATGCCCATAGCTATTCTATCTCCTTTGGCAAACATAATGGAGAAATGTATACACATACAACTGTTAACCTACCTACTCGATCACAATTTATTAGCACCCTGTCAACATGGCTTTAGACCATTTCATAGCACCACCTCTGCTCTCTTATCCTTCACTAACCATATTAACAGCAATCGTAATATTGATACTCTATCCTCAGCTGTTTTATTGATCTGTCCAAAGCATTTGACATGGTGAATCACCACCTCCTTATAGACACACTCAAAAACCTGTCATTGGACAACCATACTATACAGTGGTTCCAATCATACCTACATAACAGGCAACAGGCTGTACTATGGGAAAATACTTTATCTTCCCACATCCCAGTCACTCTAGGGGTCCCGCAAGGATCTATATTAGGCCCATTACTCTTCTCCATCTTTACAAATGACCTTCATTCTGTAATTCCTCAAGCTGACTGTATCCAATACGCTGGCGACTCCACACTCATATGCGCTGCTTCTCAATCAGAACTTCAGTCACTAACCCAAATGACCTTTAGTACAGTTGAAAACTGGCTCCTACAAAGACGTCTTATCCTTAACCCCAAAAAAACAAAAATGCTACTATTTACCCCCACCCGCAGAACCTCCCCACTTAACTTTACTATTACTTCAAATGATGGAACTATAATATCTCCGGAACCAACCACCAAACTACTCAGGGTACTAATAGATAACAACTTGTCCTTTGAACCTCACATTAATAACACCATAAAAAATAGTAAACAAGAAACTAGGTTCCCTCTATAGAATAAAACCCTTTCTTACACCTCCAGCCAGGGTTACTATTGCTCGTACCCACCTCATCTCTACCTTGCTCTATGCCTCCCCTATCTATACCAAAATATGTAGAAGTAATCTGAGTAAACTTACAACCTCCTACAACAATATTGCCAGATTTGCAGCTGGGTCCTCCTATAGAACTCATCACTGTATCAATCTGAATCAGTTAGGATGGTTAGAGCTGCCAAATTTAATACTTTTCAATCAATTAATAGTAGCCCATAAGATCCTGTATTTACCTCAAAATACACCCATACTTACATCCCTAGTCATCCCCTATAATAACCTCAAGACCTTACGCTCAGCTAATAACCTACTTGTACAAATATCAAAATCCAACAACTTAGCTGGTGACACCTTGTTCTCCAATACAGTAGGTAAAGCCTGGAACATCCTCCCAAGCCAGCTAACCTCAATATCCTCTGTCAGCTTATTTAAAAGCAAGCTTAAACCCTACCTCAAATCACACTGGCCATGTCCCTGTGTTAACCCAGACTAAGTACCTAACTATCAACTAGACAACCACAATTCCTAGCCTATCATGATCTTGTGTTGTCTCATTAATTTTTAGTGAGCTTAACCTTTCTTAGGATTTTTTCTCATGTAAATAAGTATATACAGTGGAATGATCAAACACCTTCATATAGTATCACAACCTATGTGTTAAATAACACTAGAAATCCATCCTTGTTTGCTGTTCTTCTATACTCTATTGATCTCTAGTGTTTTTCTTTCTTAGGTTTTTGTGAGACCTCAGTATCTCTTATCATAAATTACTAGGTGTATCTAATTTTGTAATATGTTATAAAGATTTGTACTACACCATTTCTAATACAAATGTATTAGTCTTATTCATCTATTCTTAGATAAATTTTTCCTTTTTCCTACTGAAATATAAAATATATAATCTTAGGCTTGTACTATAATTGTTAAAACTTATGTACCAAATTATACTGTTATTGTCTTTGTCTTGACCTTTTATGTTGTTGTAATTTGTGGAGCTTTTCTCCCCGGGCCTCCACTGAAAATGGACATATATCCAGCTGGACTAGCCCGGTCAACAAATGTAAAATAAAATAAAATAAAATAAATATGCTGCACAGTACCATGGGATATGTAAGCACAGCTATGTGCTACAGTTAGGAATATGCTCCACAGTACTATGGGATACGTAAGCACAGCTGAGTGCTACAGTTAAGAATATGCTGTACAGTACCATGGGATATGTAAGTACAACTGCGTGCTACAGTTAGGAATATGCTACATAGCACCATGGAATATGTAAGCACCAGTATGTGCTACAGTTAGGAATATGCTAGACAGCACCATGGGGAATGTAAGGACAGCTCTGTGCTACAGTTAGCAATATGCTGACAGTACCATGGGATACATAAGCACAGCTATGTGTTATAGTTAGGAGTATGCTGCACAGCACCACAGGATAAATAAGCACAGCTGTGTGCTACAGATAGGAATGTGTTGCACAGCACCATGGGATACATGAGCACAGCTGTGTGCTACAGTTAAGAATATGCTGCTCAGTAGCATGGTATACGTAAGCACAACTGTGTGCTACAGTTAGGAATATGCTACACAGTACCATGGAATATGTAAGCACAGCTGTGTGCTACAGTTAGGAATATGAAACACAGTAACATGGGATACGTAAGCAGAGCTGCATGCTACAGTTAGGATTTGTAAGTACCAGTATGTGCTACAGTTAGGAATATGCTGCACAGCACTATGGGATATGTAAGCACAGCTGTGTGCTACAGTTAGGAATATACTGCACAGCACCATGGGATACTTAAGCACAGCTGCGTGCTACAGTTAGGAACATGCTACACAGTACCATGGGATACGTAAGCACAAGTATGTGCTACAGTTAGGAATATGCTGCACAGTACCATGGGATATGTAAGCACAGCTGTGTGCCACAGTTAGGAATATGCCACACAGTACCATGGGATACGTAAGCACAGCTATGTAATACAGTTATGAATATGCTGCATGGTACCATGTAATATCTAAGCACAACTATGTGCTACAGTTAGGAATATGCCACACAGTACCAAGGGATACGTAAGCACAGCCATGTACTACAGTTAGGAATATGCTGCACAGCACCATGCGATACGTAAGCACCAGTATGTGCTACAGTTAGGAATGTGCTGCACAGCACCATGGGATATGTGATCACAACTGTGTGCTACAGGTAGGAATATGCTGCACAGCACCATGGGATATGTAAGCACAGCTGTGTGCTGCAGTTAGGAATATGCTGACAGTACCATGGGATACGTAAGCACAGCTATATGTTATAGTTAGGAATATGCTGCACAGTACCATGGAATACATAAGCACAGCTGTGTGCTACAGTTAAGAATGTGCTGCACAGTACCATGGGATACATAAGCAACAGTATGTGCTACAGTTAGGAATATGCTGCACAGTACCATGGGATATATAAGTACAGCTATGTGCTACAGTTAGGAGCAAGCACAGCTATGTGCTACAGTTAGGAATGTGCTGCACAGTACCATGGGATACGTAATCACAGCTGTGTGCTACAGCTAGGAATATGCTACACAGCACCATGGGATACATTAGCACAGCTGTGTGCTGCAGTTAGCAATATGCTGACAGTACCATGGGATACGTAAGTACAGCAGTGTGCTACAGTTAGGAATCTGCTACACAGTACTAAGGGATACATAAGCACAGCTGAGTGCTACAGTTAGGAATATGCTGCAGAGTACCATGGGATATGTAAGTACAACTGCCTGCTACAGTTAGGAATATGATACACAGCACCATGGAATATGTAAGCACCAGTATGTGCTACAGTTAGGAATATGCAGCACAGCACCATGGGGAATGTAAGGACAGCTCTGTGCTACAGTTAGCAATATGCTGACAGTACCATGGGATACGTAAGTACAGCTATGTGTTATAGTTAGGAATATGCTGCACAGCACCATGGGATACGTAAGCACAGCTGTGTGCTACAGTTAGGAATATGCTGCACAGCACCATGGGATATGTAAGCACAGCTCTGTGCTACAGTTAGCAATATACTGACAGTACCATGGGATACACAAGCACAGTTATGTGTTATTGTTAGGAATATGCTGCACAGCACCATGGGATATGTAAGCACAGCTGCATGCTACAGTTAGGAATATGCTACACAGAACCATGGGATATGTAAGCACAGCTATGTGCTACAGTTAGGAATATGGTGCACAGCACTATGCGATACATAAGCACAACTGTGTGCTACAGTTAGAAATGTGCTGCCCAGCACCATGGGATACGTAAGCTGTGTGCTACAGTTAGGACTATGCTGCACAGTACCATGGGATATGTAAGCAGAGCTGCGTGCTACAGTTAGTAATATGCTACACAGTACCATAGGATACGTAAGCACAGCCGCATGCTAAAGTTAGGAATATGCTGCACAGCACCATATGATACGTAATCACAGTTGTGTGCTATAGTTAGGAATATTCTACACAGTAGCATGGGATACATAAGCACAGCTATGTGCTACAGTTAGGAATATGCTGCACAGCACCATGGGATACATAAGCACAGCTGTGTACTACAGTTAGGAATGTGCTGCACAGTACCATGTGATACGTAAGTACAGCTGCGTGCTACAGTTAGGAATATGCTGCACAGCACCATGGAATATGTAAGCACAGTTGTGTGCTACAGTTAGAAATGTGCTGCACAGCACCATGGGATACATAAGTACAGCTGTGTGCTACAATTAGGAATATGCTGCACAGCACCATGGGATATGTAAGCACAGCTGTGTGCTACGGTTAGAATATGCTGCACTAGCCGAAACTGATTTCTGCTGCAGTTGTTATAAAGGCATGATTCTGGTTTCATTTCTAGATGTATATGTCTCTTTGCCATAGAGCCATAATAATCCAGTGACTATGCTGAACTTTAAATTTATGATTGTGATACAGTATACAGTTTCAAGACTGACATTTTGAAGCCTTCCTGTAAATGTGCTTCTGCTGTTCTGTTGGGTGCTATTCATTTGCAGCATTAACAATCATTTGATAGTAGGCAGCACTGGAGAAATAAATGAAAAGCTCACCCTCTTTCAAGGCTGATTTTTTGCATTCTAGATGCTGATGTCTTCTATTATGTGTACACTTCTGGACAATCTTGGTTTTTCTCTACACATATGGACAAGTAGTCTCTAGGTTTAGATTGCTGAGCATGCGTTGCAGTGTGATCATTTAAAGGAGTAGAAGAAAAACATTAGGAAAAATCCGTGATTGTGAGGCAATGGGAATACTGATGAGTATATGTGTTTAGTTTATGCCAATACAAACAATTCCAGGCTTAATAAAGGTCAATTTGCAGCTTATGACTTCCATATTTATTGTTATCTAGAATAGAGAAAAATAGTAAGAAGCTGAAGATTTAGTAAGAATTCACAGAGTATATGTCATTGCACGAATCAAGTCAATTTGTTTATGGCCCTGAATTGTAAGTTAGACAGACACCAAACCCATTTAAGATTTATGTGAGTAACTTTCTAAAGCAGTATCTAAAAAATACCCTAAAACGAAATAAAAATACCAACAACAAGTGAAGAACCACCAAGTTGGAAGACTGAATACTTTATTTAAACACTGATGTTGTGATTTAAAATAACAAATCAATTATTCCACTAGTAATCCACGAGTAAGCGCTTTCGTTTAACATATATTAAACTTCATCAGACAGTGTATCGCATAATCTCACTTCCTTTTATACTACAGGTTCATTCATTAAAGGGAATTAACATCACATGACTCTCCATAATTGTAGTTTAGCATGGCTCTACCCAAGCAAAAAAGATCTAAATGAATGACTAATGTTAATAAACGCTTAATGCTCCACTTATAACAAGTTAAAAAATTTAAAAATTAGGGAAAAATGCATATACTATAACAAAAGTAATGAACATGATAAAAAATATATATTTATGTATATATAGCAGCAAAAAGAACATAGAAATGTAATGAGTTATGTGCATTCACCTATAAAAATGTTAAAAAATATATGTATAAATATTAAATACTAACTTGATACATTAAAATTTAGTTATTTCATTGTGCCACTATAAATCATCACATTCAAGGGTATATGGATATATAAACTGATATATGTGTTGTGTATGTATACATATACAGGCATTATAGACCAATCAATAAATTAAAATGTTGAACTGGCATAAAAACTTTCATGATCCATCAGCATCAAAATGAACTTATATACTTGCTTACAATATTAAAATGTTGAAATAAATATAGTATTAAAAATAGTGTGTATATATACTTTGCATATAAGTATATAGTTATTAAATAAATGAATAAATAAATAATTAAATAAATTAATGAACATATATATATATATATATATATATATATATACTCTAACTATATTGTATTATGTTATAAATACTACTCTCTGTGTTAATCTATTAAAACATTTTTATAAATTTAATTTTAAAAGATATACTATATCTCATTCTACTATTTTATTTCTATTTAATGCTTTTAATTTAAAAATGGGAGCTATTGAACTATGTTCATTGATACCAGGCCATGTATCAGCTTGTGTTCTAATCTGCCATTGCAGTTCCTTATGTTCTAAAAATAAGCCCCAAGGTCTTTTTTCTTCAATGTCTACATGATCTATTGCTGTAAAAGAAAACTGATGATCTCTATATTCATTAATATGTTTTGCTAGCGCGTTATTACATTTCTTTTTCTTTATGGCATATTCATGCTCATATATTCTTTGGGCTAGATGTCTCTCTGTTTTCCCTCTGTAGAAAATGGGGCAGGAATTGCAAATGGCTAGATATACCACTGCCTTAGATTTGCAATTATATTTTCCATTTAAATAAAACTTTTTTTTTCTAAGTTGAAAAGATTCTCCTATTTTAATTTTATAACACCAATAGCAAGCTCCACATCTACACATACCTCTGTTTTTATTATTATTAGCTGAGTACATGCCTGTTTTCAAGATATCTTTAAAATTTTTACCTTTTCTATATACTATTTTTGGTATTTCTCCAATCTGTTTTTTACATTGCGGGTCGTCCATTAGTATGGCCCAGTTATTACTAATGATTTCTCTAATTATCTGATGTTCTTGGGAAAAAGTGAGCACCAAAGCTTTTGAAAAAAATTTTATTTTCATCTCTATTAGTAATTTCATTTATTATTGTGTTGTTGTGGCTATTATTTCTGATGCTAAGCATATTGCTAACATTGTATGCTTTGTTTTGCTTATATAGAATAAAATGTCCGCTTAATCTTTTTCTGGTAACTTCATGTATTAAAGAGTCAACTAACATTGCTGGATAGTTTCTATTAAGAAACATATCATGCAAAAAAAATTGCACTCCAACTCAAATTGTTTAAATTTAGTCACCATCCGATCAGCTTTCACTAATTGTCCCTTAATTAAGGATCTTTTCTGATGTTCTGGATGGGAGCTATTATAATGCAAAAAACTATTAGAATAAGATTCCTTTCTGTGAATGATTGCAGTATATGCTTCATTTTCAATATCTTTCATGAGATGTACATCTAAATAGTCAATACTATTATTGTTAACATTCCATGTGACTTTTAAAAAAAATGTTGTTTTATTAATATATACTAAAAATTCATTCAATTTTTTTTCTCCCAGAATGCCATGACTAAATTTGCATAAGCACCCCCACATGGTGACCCCATATAGTTAGAGTATATATATGTTCATTAATTTATTTAATTATTTATTTATTAATTTATTTAATAACTATATATTTATATGCAAAGTATATATACACACTATTTTAATACTATATTTATTTCAACATTTTAATATTGTAAGCAAGTATATAAGTTCATTTTGATGCTGATGGATCATGAAAGTTTTTTATGCCAGTTCAACATATTAATTTATTGATTGGTCTATAATGCCTGTATATGTATAAATACACAACACATATATCAGTTTAAATATCCATATACCCTCAAATGCGATGATTTATAGTGGCACAATGAAATAACTAAATTTTAATGTATCAAGTTAGTATTTAATATTTATACATATATTTTTAACATTTTTATAGGTGAATGCACATAACTCATTACATTTCTGTTTATTTTGCTGCTATATATACATACATATATATTTTTTTATCATGTTCATCACTTTTGTTATAGTATATGCATTTTTCCCTAATTTTTTAAATTTTTTAACTTGTTATAAGTGGAGCATTAAGCATGTATTAACATTAGTCATTCATTTAGATGTTTTTTTGCTTGGGTAGAGGCATGCTAAACTACAATTACGGATAGTCATGTGATGTTAATTCCCTTTAATGAATGAACCTGTAGTATAAAAGGGAGTGAGGTTATGAGATACACTGTCTGATGAAGTTTAATATATGTTAAACGAAAGCGCTTACTCGTGGATTTTTAGTGGAATAATTTATTTGTTATTTTAAATCGCAGCATCAGTGTTTAAATAAAGTATTCAGTCTTCCAGCTTGGCGGTTCTTCACTTGTCATTAGTATTTGAAAAATGTTACAACTTCTGTTACTAAGGTACTACAATGCCATATTTTGATTTCTAGAAAAAAAGTATGCTGTAGATTGCTTCTTTGTTGTTATAAATATTTCTTTGTTAAGTATGTACAGATTTACATACTAGGCAAGCTACTCTGATTGGCTATTTTAAACTTAGCTAATTTCCTTAGATAAGAATCAAACTCTGTAACTCTTGTCTTTGAGGTAAGCACCTTAGTGATTATGCCAACCCCCAGTCAGAATATAAGATAATAAATCTGGCTATATGTTTGTCTTTAATACATTAATAGTATATACATTTATTTATGTATTTATTTATTTACATTTGTTTACCGGGAAAGTCCGACTGGGCCAGAAGCCCATTTTCAGTGGAGGCCCAGTGAGAAAAGCTCCACAGAAGTACAAGCAATATACAATAATTAGATGGTACAATAGTATACATACAGTAAGATGCAGAATACACATCTTCTAGTTATTCTATACAAAGTAGTATTCAGTACAGTTTTCTAGTAGATACAGGTTCAAAAAGAAAAACACAAGCATTTCAGTGAAGATTACTGTGAGAAAAAATAAAGTTAGTAGTGTGTACATATTAAATAATAGCTATGACCAAATGAGATTTCCTTTATATATATTTTTTGAGTAGTAATAAACACCGAGGAGAGGGTAAATGAGGGAAGGAGTGGACAGTGTGATAACAGAGTTATAGATATCTTGTCAATCAGGTTTGGCACAGGAGCAGTGCCAGTTCTTGGATAGATGTTCAAATAGTAGTTGTCTGAAACTGGTAGATTCAGGTGGGTTTTGGAGGGTGTGGGGTAGAGAGTTCCATAATTTGGCTATTTGATTTGAGACTAGATGTTAAATAAATTTGTTAGAGTCAGACTGTAAAAAATCATTGAGTTATTCAAACACAATGTCAATTAATAACAAACAATAATGCAGGAGCAACTCAGATATCACTAATGTACATTAGGAGGCAAAAAACCATACACAAAGTTTGTATAGAATTTTGACTGCTTTATTGACCAAAACACATTGGTTATATACATTTCATTATCAGTTTTGCCCACCTTACTGGTGTGGTCAGTGACAGGGTCTTTACATCATAGTTATTCATAAAAAGTGCTGATTTTGTGTTTTTCAAAAAGTCCTTTTCCCATGAGAAAGTTGCAGCCTTGCAGACAGCTGGTCAGTCACGATGACCTCCTGAGGATGTAGCCAATTCAAGGTTCTCTGATTAGTTCAATACAATAGATGTAAGTCTTCCTTAAAGCCTCCTTTTGTTTCTCTTGTCCCAGCTACGCACTATCAGAGATAGTGCGCACAAGGCTACTTCCTGGTGGAGGCAGGAAAGAAGACATACATGCAAACAGATTTATTATTTTCCAACTTTGCAAAATAATCTTTACTTGAAAGACATGAGCCAGACTGCATCTGCAAGCTGCCAAGGTCAAATTTCTGATTACACTGCAGCTTGTGCTTAAGCACAATATGCAGGTTTATTTCTTCTATTATTCTAGCAAGACAGAATTAAATGCATTACCTAACCTTTATGGATTTAAGTACATTTATTCCTAACTAAAGCACACATTTCTCTATATATTTGATCATACAACTTATATGTGTTTGAATGATTAAATACACATCTTCTAAGCAGCACATTGTGAATAATATATTTTCTAGGCAGCATGTATGTAAATATATTTTCTACAGCACACATTGTAAATATATTTTTCTAGGCAGCATGTAGATTTTTCTAACATTCTCCCTCCTTTTAATGCATTTAATACTACCTGAAACATAAACAGTGTTAGTTCATTTCTTAGCCTTTTCCTTTCAAGGACTTTCAGCTAAGTAAGTCATTTGTTTTATATTTCAGATAGACTTTCACCGGTATCAATAAATACAATTCTGTATCTTAGTACAAAGTTTCAGTCACAGATACATCAAGTAATCCCTTAACTAATTTTTTCACACAGGGTATCCGACAGCAGAGACATCCTCCAATTATGAGCAGTACCATGCAAATTGCAATCAGAATGTACATCAGGACCGACGCCCACCCTGCAAACAGATTCTGGAAAAAGTTCGTCAGTGGGTTTGGGCCTGGTTCTGCCATTGCTGACACCTGCTGTATTACCTCCAGGTGGTCATTGATTTCATGCTGGTTGTCTGGAATGAACGCACAGCATTCTTCTTTGATAAGCGCACGTCCTCTGCGCCGCTAGGGTGAAGTCGAAGCCATTCGGTTCTGTAATACAACTGTTCTCATTGCATTCATCTCATCAGTCACAAGTTCAAGAGGAAAAGTCGCATTGCTCATTACTTGAAGTTTTGACAATTTTCTCAATTCCCAAATCGATTTGACTGCTCCATAGGTTGGGAATATTCCAGCCCAGGATATAACACTGTCACTCAAGTCCATATGGGTCAATTTTTCTTTGTCCTTCACAGACGAATGATCCTTCCAGCTTGCTTCAATCTTACCCACTGGATTAGTAGGTTTTCTGACTGTATTTTCAGCTCGGTGAGCTACATCTCTTACATTACGTATTTTACCCAGGGGCAATTCGTTATATGTCTTATGGCTGGAACCAGATAACCCAAAAACAACTGCCGGACCAATTCTCAGGTAACCATTTATAGGCTTTTTCCCACAAACAAAATAACAGTTTTCACTTTTTGTACTGATCGGGTTAACCCTGAATGAAACATTTTTCTTATCTATAACAGAGAATTGTCTATATATTTCAGGAGATTTTTGCACATTTCTCAATGTTGTTTTCATCAAGCTTAAATATGAATCATAATTCGGCTGCAACTAGTACCTTGGTCTATAGGTTTTATATAACATTTGTAAGACACAGTTATGTTACAGTTACTCAACCAACCTGAGGTATCATTTTAACAAAACAAACAATTCCTTTCTGAGTAACAGGCAATGTAATGCCACTTTTGTTCCTTGTGATCTCACAGTACCAGTGTCAAATAACAGGTTTTCCCAAGTTGCATTTATTCCCAAGGGGACAGCAGACATCAAAAGTCCTCCATATGCTGTGGGTATTGCAGTACAGACCCAGCAATTTGAAACGTTCATAGTCTCTACATAAACTCGTTTCATAGCCAGGTATGTGTTAAAGTTTGGGTGCCAGTCTGTGGCCAGTCCTTCATCACGTTTTATTAATTTCACTTCTGTAGTTATATGCAAGAAAAACCATAACAACAAAAAGGGGTTACTACAAACATAGTTATTAAGTGTATGATCAGTAGGCCAGTGAACCAGTGTCTCTGGGGTTGTTTTCACATTTTTATTCATTCTGCCTCTGGCCATTCTGATCTGTGGTATGTCCAAACTAAATTTCTAACAGGTTTGCAATGGGTTAAATGAACCCAAGATGATCTCTCAGCGATTTTTCACTGCGGTGGGTGTTGCCAACAGTACCTGGTACGGACCTTCCCACCTTGGACTCGCCCAGTTCTTTCTCTTTATGATTTTCAGCCAAATCCAGGACCCGGGTCATACGGCTTGGTTTTGTTCTTGTTTATCTGGAAAAGAGTTCAACTGCAAAACAGTCTTATTTGTTAAAAACTTTCTCATATAACTAGCTAATGAGTCATCGGCCTCCAGCTCTGCAGGCATGAGGGCCTTCCATTGTGGGCACACAATATGCCCTTCAAACACTATTTCAAAGGGGTCAAGCCCTTTACATTTGGAACAGTTCTCATGCTCAGCAGTGCTAAAGGCAGACAACAAATCCAAGTCTTTTGAGTCTCACTCATTAATTTTCTCAACTTGTTTTCAAAATTCCATTGTACTCTCCACCAGTCCTGCTGACTGAGGGTGATAAGCACAATGGTTTTTCAAAGAAATCCCAAAAATCTCCCAAGCTGCTGTATCGTTTGGTTAACGGGGAATGTGTCCCATTGTCACTATAGATTCTTTCCGGTATGCCAAATCTAGGAATGATTTCTTTCACTAGGGCCTTTGCCACTGTTGCTGCATCCGGATTTCTAGTTGGAAAAGCTTCTACCCATTTTGAAAACATATCTATGATTACTAAACAGTACTTTTTCCTTTCACATTTGTTCAGTTCTATGAAATCCATACAAATAGTATGGAACGGATATTAGGAGTGGTGTTGGAAACTCCTACGCTTTGGTTTAAATGCTCCCTGTGCATGATGTTTGCTACAAATATGACATGTTGCACAAAATTTTTGTGTATAATTGTAAATCCATATGTTTGGAATGTTCTGACCCTAATCTAACTGTACCATCCCCTGTTGAGACATGGCTCTGCCCACATGGCTCAACAAAAGCTACATATCTAAATAAATTAGATGGTAATATGGGCTACTCCTCTTTGGAGATGTAACAGTCCCTCTTACAAAGGATTGCTCCTCGTTTTATCCACTTTTGCTTTCTGCTTTTGTAGCTAATGTCTGCATTGTTTTAACATTTCTAAATCTAAAGTCTCAGAAGGTTGTAGTTCTTCATTTAAAGCACAGTTTCTGGGTCTGGGGCAGCTTGCTTAGCAGCTGCCATCATCAGCCCCAACATTCACTTGAAATTCTGTCTTGTTGTTTTGTATGGGCTGCACATTTACAGATAGCTATTCTAGTGGGTAACTGAATAGAATCTAACAGGTTCAGAATTAATTGCGCATGATTAATCGGTTTGCCAGTAGATGTTATCATTCCCCTGTTTTTCCATTGTTGTGCAAAGACATGCACTGTAGAGAAAGCATACTGACTGTCAGTATATAAGTGTTAACACATTTGCCTTTCGCTCAGAGTGCAAGCACGTCAATCAAAGCTATCAATTCTGCTGCTGCTTGAGCTGACAGGTTATGTTGCAGGGGTTGTTAGCTTCTATGATTTCGTCATCAGTCACTACTGCATGGCCCACTCAGGGTTCTTCCTGTAGGGACCTCATCTACAGGACCCATCCACAAAAAATGTCACCTCTGCCGTCAGCTAAAGGTATATCAGTAAAGATCTTGTCTGGGTGTGGTTGTTGTTCCATTTCCTGTAGGTAACTGTCGCGGTATGCCATCCACAGGAATTGGAAGTAACGTTGATTTGCCAGTTTAATGTTGTACAACGTTCAATTGTCATATGGGGTTGACTCAATAGTATGGTCATGCAAGAAAGATGTCAGCAGGGGATAAAATGCTATTTTTTCCTGCCTTAAATTATTGCAACTGCATGAGGTACTCTCAGCGTGAGAGGATGAAACAACACCACTGAGGCTGAAGCTTGCACTGCCATAGCTGCTGCGACTACTGCTTCTGCGCAGGGTGGTAATGATCGTGCCACCGGGTCTAACTGTGATGAATAATAAGCTAAGGGGGCGTTGCTTGCCGCCATGTTGTTGCGTCAGTGCCCCAGCATTGTCCTTATATCCTCGCCTACAATCTACAGGCTTGGAAAAATCTCTTATGGTAATTAGGAAGCCCTAAAACTAATGATGAAACTATCAGTTTTTAGTCTGCAAAAGGCTGCCTCTGCTTCGGAGTCCAGTGTAGTGTTTCTTGTGCTGCCATTGGTTTTAAATATTAAAATCAGCCAATGGAGCCGTTTCCTAAAAGCATAATTCACGGTATCCAACCGACAAAAATTAGTCGTTCCCTGAAAGACATCATTTCTTTCTTGGAAAGTTGGTCTGCAGGTGCTTGTAAATAGCTGTTTTCGTTCTTCATTCAATGTTCTGCCTTCTTTGGATATCACATATCCCAGGTATTTAACCTGTTCTTTCCAAAGTTACAATTTATGTTTATTCACTTTATGCCCTTGCTCAGCTAAGAATTTCAGTAATAACTATTGTGTCTTCCCTACCACTGTTGCTGGGTAGGAGCTGCAAGCAGATGTCATCTACATAAAGTAAGTACTTGGCTGCCCCTGGGTGGAGAAAACCCGCCAGGTTGCTAGCCATCTCTTGTCACGAATATTGTTGGACTTTCACTATATCCCTGTGGTGATACAGTCAGTTAATGCGTATACCTTTGCCCCTGAAATGTAAATGCAAACCCAATGCACAGCTGTCAGGGTGGATGGGTATTGAGAAAAATGCATTGCTAATATCTACCCGCGGTGAAATATTTCACCATTGCTGGCTTCAAATCATTTAACAAAGTATGTGGGAATTCTGGCACCGTAGGAATTGCTCTTGACTATCACTGCATCATTTACAGCTTGTAAATCTTGTACCATCCGCCCATTCCCGTTTGCTTTTTACAGGAAATAGAGGTATTACATGGTGAATCTAAAAGATTCCACCAATGTATCCCTTCCTTGAGTAATGCCATTATAATACGGTTTTGATTCCCTGTTCTGCATCCTTACTCAAAGGATATGTGTCTTTTCTATTGGTCTAAAAGGCTGATTTTGGTGTAATAACTTCTACTACAGCCCTGCATACGGAATAAGTCCTACATCGAGATTTTCCTGTTGACCAAAAGAACATTTCAGTATTTCCATAAAGCTTTTTCAGCACTTCTAGCCTTCTATCAAGAACAGCCCATTCAGCTGTCTTCACTCTGTTGTAGAGTGTATTACCTTTTAGTGTGCTTGAATTAACAATTCAGTTTCTGTTTCTGCACTCCTAAGTCCGATACGCTCTAGGTCAGTTAGTCTCTCCCATCCTGTCACTTTGTCACCCAAGTCCTACCACACCTAACGTTTCTTGTTTTTTAGTTAGGCTAACTGGCGTGTGGTAGTTTATTGGTTTGTACAATTCCAAAAAACTCCTGAGGTAGCGAACAACTCACCACACACCAACGCCCTCAGTGTCCCCAATATAGGGTCCGTAATATCAGTCTATTTGCAGGATTCCCTAGTGAACAACTTTGTTCGTATTCTTTATCAGGTCCTGGTGTGCTACAATAATATGGGGTACAATGTAATAAAATGTTGCTGGTCAGTATCGGGGGAGGCACCTTGCTGGTGGCTACATTCATCTAAGCTCACCGGTCACTGCCCTGGTCCGGTTCTTAACCAGATCCTGGCTGTACCAATAATAAAGCCTCCCCCTCCATTACCCCGTACTACAAAGGTGTCAGTTTGTCTTTGTTGCCTCCCTTTTACCGTTCATAGTAGGGACTACTGCTATCTTAAAAGTTGCATAAGGTCTCTCTCTTCCCTAATAGGTTCATGGGGCATTTGGCAGAAGGAAATACTATTTTACTTCTCTGGGTCATGCCGAGACTGGATCAGTTATTGCTATGTCATGGGAAAGTGGTTCCCTGTTACAACTGTCCATCCGTTGCTGCTTTCACTAATATGAAATCAGGTGACTCAAGAGTGTTCAGTAACTTTGAAGGATGTATCAAAGTTCGTGATGCTCCTGAATCACTGAAATTTGATTCCTCCCTTCTACCAGAAGTGTAACTTCCGGTTTTAGGTGTCTGCTAAATAGAGCTCTAAAGCTCAGTAGTGCCAGATCTAAAACTTCACTTTCCCCAACTTCTACATCCAGTTGCATGTCTCATCTACTTCTTCTAAGAGTATTTTACATCATCCCCCTGCTCATTAGTCTCTTCACAGACTGCTGAGCAACATAACTAATCGCCTAGTCAATCCTCATCTTCCTTATCCTTTTTTCCATAGGTGCCTTGCTCCTGCAATCCCATACCAAATGTCCTTCTTACGCAATTGGAAGCATTCACCTTTTTCTTTCTGCTCTCTCGCAAATTTCTGAGTTTTGTCAGGCGTTTGTTACCCTGAATATTTTGCTTGCCCATGCAGCTGCTTGTACTACAAAAACTTCACTTACGTCTTCGGCTGTGAAGACCCTGCGTTTTCTTTTCTTTTACTGTTAAAATGTTTTCGGCATGTCTAGCATATTCTAACAAGGCTTAGAAGCCTACTTGTTGATCTATCATGTATACGTGATGAAGCTATTGACAGGGGAGCAATACAACCTTTCAAAAATACATTCTTCAATTGTTGTTCATATGAACTATCATTTTTTGATTTTCCATTGAGCATGCCATATGGTTATTAAAACATTCTAACAATCTACCATGGTATGCGTCCACAGTTTCATTATCTTGTTGTACACACTGGTTAATGCAAGTCCCAGTCTGCCCTAGGTTTCCATTTTCCAGTAATGCGGTCACCAGCAAAGACCCCGCTTCAATCTATTATCTAGTTCTGCGTCACTATGTACAGGAGTGGCCTGTGTTGTGCGTCCACGGGCATTCAGGTGCCACAAATCATGTGCCAGTCTGGACCTAAAATTTGTCTAACTACTCTTTCTACCTCTTCCCCCATTTAGAAAAGTGGTAACAATCTCATACCCTATGGAAATCCTGTAAAAATTTCTAAAAGTTAATTTTTGGATAGAATTCCTTCTGTAGCTTTCGGTCTTCCGGTGTCCATAGTGCTGTATACTAAGAGTTGAGAGCCTGGCCCTCCTGTCCTGCCTGCGGAGTTTGTACTTCTATTGGACAGATTTCCTCACCCCTCATCTAATAAATTCCCGCTTGGTTGAACATCTACAAGTGTTTGGCGTGTCCGGGATCCTAGTCCCGATAGGTTCTCTTACAAATGGTTGTCTTAATATCCCTGTTGTCTCTGGGTAACGTGGAAGTCAGCCGCCCTCCCGCTTCCATATTCTGAGTAAGGCATCGGTGGGCGTGGTAGGGGAGGGACGATGCTACTATTACATTATTATCCTCTTTGTCTAAAAAATAATGCCTTTGCATTTTTATTTTTCTGTTCCCTTGAGTTCGCTTCCTCAATCCCACCTATGTGCTTGAGAACACCCAACTAATAGATTGCTTTTTTGCCTGACCTTCTCGTCAGATTTTAACTGTCTTAAAAGTTTTATTAATGCCATTTTGTCAGTTACCATCAAAGTCATACTTGTTGTTGTTAACCCATGTTGCAAAATATCTCACATTATCTGCTCTCTGTAATTGCATATATTTTGCATCTTCTATTAAAGGCGAGTCACGGCGTGACCCTTTAGTGCACTCATTTCCCATGTCTCTGAAAGAAAAAGAAGAAGAGAGAGAGAAAAAAAACAACAGAACTGTTCGTAACCCTTTCTCTTGTACCACGTGGTATCTCTATTCCCATTATTCACAGTGATGTCTGAAATGACTGTTTTACTGTTTTGCTTTATTTCTGATCTATGACTCAAGATACAATACTTAAACTACCTCTCTCCTGCTATCACAAACCTTACTTAATAACTGGTGTAACCTGGTCCCGATCTAAAATCGCAACATCAGTGTTTAAATAAAGTATTCAGTCTTCCAGCTTGGTGGTTCTTCACTTGTCGTTAGTATTTGAAAAATGTTACAACTTCTGTTACTAAGGTATTACAATGCCATATTTTGATTTCTAGAAAAAAAGTATGCTGTAGATTGCTTCTTTGTTGTTATAAATATTTCTTTGTTAAGTATATACAGATTTACATACTAGGCAAGCTACTCTGATTGGCTATTTTAAACTTAGCTAATTTCCTTAGATAAGAATCAAACTCTGTAACTCTTGTCTTTGAGGTAAGCACCTTAGTGATTATGCCAACCCCCAGTCAGAATATAAGATAATAAATCTGGCTATATGTTTGTCTTTAATACATTAATATTATATATATTTATTTATGTATTTATTTATTTACATTTGTTTACCGGGAAAGTCCGACTGGGCCAGAAGCCCATTTTCAGTGGAGGCCCAGTGAGAAAAGCTCCACAGAAGTACAAGCAATATACAATAATTAGATGGTACAATAGTATACATACAGTAAGATGCAGAATACACATCTTCTAGTTATTCTATACAAAGTAGTATTCAGTACAGTTTTCTAGTAGATACAGGTTCAAAAAGAAAAACACAAGCATTTCAGTGAAGATTACTGTGAGAAAAAATAAAGTTAGTAGTGTGTACATATTAAATAATAGCTATGACCAAATGAGATTTCCTTTATATATATTTTTTGAGTAGTAATAAACACCGAGGAGAGGGTAAATGAGGGAAGGAGTGGACAGTGTGATAACAGAGTTATAGATATCTTGTCAATCAGGTTTGGCACAGGAGCAGTGCCAGTTCTTGGATAGATGTTCAAATAGTAGTTGTCTGAAACTGGTAGATTCAGGTGGGTTTTGGGGGGTGTGGGGTAGAGAGTTCCATAATTTGGCTATTTGATTTGAGACTAGGGCTTCACCGTGAGTGTTGTTAGTTTTGTTTACTGTGAGAAAGTTTCTGTCTGCAGATCTTAGACTTCGTGGGCATGAGTAGGGAGCAACAAGTTGCTCATGGGATGGGCAACTGTTGGGATGGAAGATGATATTGTGTGTGAATTTAAGTTGGTAGAGATGAATAAGGTTAGGTAGCTCGAGCCAATTTAATTTATGTAGAGCAATACAATGGCGGGTTTGGTGGGGAAGGTTGGCTGTGAAATGGGCTATTTTGTTGTAGCAAGTTTCCAATTGGGTCAAGTCTGATTTTTTAAAGTTGGTAAAGAGAGGGAAAGCATATAGGAGTGTAAATAGGAGGAAGGTTTTGGATATGGCTAGTCTGGTATTGTCAGCAAGGAATGGCTTGCTTCTGTACAGTGAGCCAAGTTTTATGTGAACTTTCTTAATTGTGGTGACTATGTGTTCGTCAAATCTGAGTCTGTTGTCAATTGTCACTCCAAGGAGTTTTGTATGCTCAACTGGTTGGATGACTGTGTTGTTTGCTGAGAGAATAGTGAAAGGAGGGGTGGTCGGCGATTGTTTGCTACTGATAAATAGCATTAACTGTGTCTTTTTTGGGGTTGAAGATTTGTTGTGATTTACTTAGATATGTTTCTATATCATTAAAAGCTTGTTGGGTTACTATTTGTAGGTCTGGTAAGGTATCTGCTGAGCAGATTAAAGCTGAATCATCCACATACTGAACTACTTTAGCGTGTGTTGTGGATGAGGCTAGATCATTAGAGAAGATGGTGAAAAGAAGGAGTCCTAATATGGACCCTTAAGGGGACTCCAACAGAGACAGGCAGAAGTGATAAGAGTTCGGATTTCCATCATACTGCTTGTTGTCAGTCAGAAAGATAGCTCAGGAACCAGGAGACGGAAGCCTTTGATAAGTTTAGTGAGCCAAGAGTACTAAGGAGTTTCTGATGGGAGATGGTGTCGAATGGTTTTGACATGCCTAAGAAGATTGATGCTACTTGCTGGTTTGAATTTCTTAGTTGGTTGATGGTGTTAGAAAAATTTTGAGTTAACAGGTATTGTAGTAATTGAGTGTGGATACATTTTTCCAGAATTCTGACACAGGGGGAAAGGATGGCTATGGGGCTATAATTGTTTAATTCTATTGATGTTTCTCCTTTATGCAGAGGGATGATATAGGAAAATTTCCATAATTTTGGGACATATTGTTCTGCTATAGATCTATTTATCAGAATGGAGATAGGCAGAGCTATGGCATCAGCTGACAGTTTGAGGTACTCATTGGGGAATTCGTCAGCTGCTAAGGAAGAAGGTTTTAGTTTTTCCAGCATTGTTCTTATGGTGTTAGTTGGGATAGGTTTGAGGATAAAAAGATTGTTGTTAGTTTCCACATTAGGTGTAAGAGACAGAGGGGTGGAATTGCTCACTGTAACTAAGGGGAGGATGGTGTTTATAAAGTAGGTGCTGATTTGTGAGGCAATACTCATGCTTTGGTTATTGGCTGTTGGTTCTGGGGTTGTACCTTTACTTGGGTAGAGGAGTGAGTTAATTGCTTGCCAGAACCTTTTGGGATTGTTTTCATATTTGTTTTGCATAGTTGTATAATATGTTTTTTTGTGTCTAGTTTGAGTTGTTTTTTTGTTTGACTGTGGAGCTGCTGGTATGCTATACTGTATTTGTGTTTTTTCCTACTTTATTTTGCTTTTGCATCATCTTAAAAGTACTCAATTGTATTTATTACTGCTTGGTGTAACTCATTGTAAGCCTTTTAGTTTAAGCACCTGGGCTTCAGACAAGTTTTACATTAGGAAGGTTTGTGGTCTGCACTGTAGTGGCAGAACATGTAGCTTACATCCTTCTAAGTTGGGAACTGCTGATTGAGGGCTCAGTGTCTGTTATTCTAAAAGTGTATTAATTCTGGTTTAAGCACTTGGGCTTGAGGCCAGTTATTTTACATTAAGAGGGTTTGTGTTCTGCACTCTTGTGGGAGGAGAGGCTGGACTCTGTCCTTCTGAGCTGGGAATTTCTGGTTAAAGCTTATAGTGCCTGCATATTTGAACTGCTTCTTACTGAAATTGGTACACCTCGTTTGCTGTAGCATAGACTAGATCCAGGCCTGCTGAATATAGCTTTGTTTGTATAACTTGAGCACTAATCCAGGCATTCTTTAAAGTATTCAGTTGTATTTATTACTGCTGGTAGTAACTTGATTAAAGTGTAGCTATCATTTCTAAGTCTTTTGGATTAAGCACTTGGGCTTCAGACCAGTTGTTTTACATTAGGAAGGTTTGTGGCCTGCACTGTGGTGGCAGGACAGGTAGCTTACATCCTTCTAAGTTGGGAACTGCTGATTGAGAGCTCAGTGTCTGTTATTCTAAAAGTGTATTAGTTCTGGTTTAAGCACTTGGGCTTCAGGCCAGTTATTTTACGTTAAGAAGGATTGCGGTCTGCACTCTTGTGGGAGGAGAGGCTGGACTCTGCCCTTCTGAGCAGGGAATTTCTGGTTAGAGGCTTATAGTGCCTGCATATTCTAACTGTTTCTTACTGAAATTGGTACACCTTGTTTGCTGTAGCATAGACTAGATCCAGGCCTGCTGAATCTAGCTTTATTTGTATGCTTGTTGTTTGTTTATTTACCTGAAACGCTAATTCCACCTAAAACGCGGCCTTTTAGCACTTCTGTGGATCCCTAGTGATATTTGCATTGCTTACTGTACTTATTTCCTTGTTTCACTTGAAAGAAAGTTACTGTTTGTCATTTTTGCATTTAAGTTACCTGTAACACATTGCATTTAAGTTACCTGGCACTTGCTCACTAAAGCAATTATATAAGTCAGCTCTAAAAAATTAAAAGCACTACACCCTCACAAACTCCCCTTGTGTACCTTGTTCCCCATTGGCCCTTTTTTCAATTATAAAGGAATTCCCAATACTATTCTAGCATGTCCAAAGGTCAGTTGTCAATCTCCTCTCTGGTCCAGCTGGTGAATCTGAGAATCTTGAGGCAATGTTACAACTGTCTCATGTACACAGACAACCCTCTCCTCCTCCCAACAAATTCCAACACATGTGAGAGATGCAACCATATAGCCAAACTGGAGGCTAAGCTCTCTCAACTCAGTACTGGTGTAACCAGTCAGGAGGAGAAGGAAACCACACTCACTACAATTCCAGTCTCACATAGACCTACCACGACAACAAACCAAACACATAAACACACAAAAACATACTCGGAGGCTCTAAATAAAAATCTGCCTAAGCAGCAGAGACCTCCAAAGCAGACACCCAAGCAACCGCTACCCCAAAACAAAACACGTGCAACACATAGCTCACAAAGCCAGTGTGCCGAACAGTCACAGCCCTTAAGGCTAAACAACACACCTGATACACTTGTAATAGGTGACTCTATCGTCAGGCACACTGAAGTCCCGCTCACCAGGCTGAACAAGGCAAAGGTCACGGTGAGCTGCCTGTCGGGCGCTAGGATCCGCCACATAACACAAGCACTCAGGTCACTCCAAGGCAAGTACAAATATGACTCAGTCATTGTCCATGCTGGTGTGAATGACCTGAGACGTACCTCCCTGGACTACATGAAAAGAGACATAGAGGAGCTCTCTGAGCATGTAGCCCAGGCCGGTATGACCCTGACCTTGAATAGCAACTTACCCTCACCAAGAATGATGCCACAATATGAAGACAAGATGATCAATTTCAACAATTGGCTTAAGTGTTGGTGTCATTCAAAGGGGATCCAATGCCTGTCAGTCTGGGATGACATGCTCGACAAGCCACGATGCTTCGCTAGGGACGGCTTGCACCTGTCACCCCTGGGCTTTCGGATATTGGCAAAGGCTCTTGCTACCCCCATAGTGCATTAGGCAAGGCTCAAAAGACAAACCCACCTCCATGGGTATCACAAGGGATAAGAAACTAAGAGTAATGCTACTCAACGCCAGAAGTCTAAACCTCAAGATGCATGCACTCGAAACTCTCCTTAGCATGGAGAACATCGATATCTGTGCAGTAACAGAAACCTGGTTCAAGGCTCCCGAGAGCACCCCAGCACTACCAGGTTATACCTCATACCATGCTTTTCGGCCCCAAAACTTGGACCGAACCACAAAAGGAGGGAGCATCAATATTCGCCAAAGATACCCACACCTCCAGGTTGGTGGCACAGCACGAAGCATCAGAGACTATCCATGTGCAACTAACTGTGGGTAAAACTGCCTTCCAGTTTATAGCCTGCTACAGACCACCCTCCTAAACACAGGAACCCCACTTGGCCTTCCTGAGAATACTGGAAAATATGAAGGTCTCTCCAAACACCATTATATTGGGCGACTTCAACTACCCAAACATAGACTGGGAGCATTACTCTAGCTCCAACACCCTAGCCCAAAGGTTCCTAGAATTTATAAACTCAAATGCTATGGAACAACTTGTTACCACTCCCACAAGAGGGAAAACATACTGGACCTGATCATCACCAACATGGGGACACTATGCTCTAGACCAGAAGTGTATCCCTCACTGGTAAGATCAGACCATAAACTAATCTCACTGGATATTTACATCCCGACCCCACCCCCTGCCCAGAAAACCACAGTGAAAAACTTCTCTAAAGCAAATTTCACACGCCTCAAAACCGAGGCGAAATCCTTCAAAGCCCCTGGGCCTGTGGAAAATACGGCCCAGACCGCAGAATCCTTTATAAACGCATTCTATGAACACCTTCAGGAATGCATGGATCATGCAATCCCAAATAAAACCAAGACCCAATCCTCCAAAGGCAGACGTCCTGTCTGGTGGACCCCAGCCATAAACAAACTATACAATAGAAGGAGGAAGCTACTACATGATAGAGCAAAATCCCAAAAAGGGAAGGCATCTCTGATCAGTATTAGCAAAAAACTACGGGCACTCATAAAATCGTCTAAGGCCAGCTTCGAGAGAAAAATTGCACAGGACACTAAGGATAATCACAAGGCTTTCTTTAGTTATGTTAGGAACCTGGGTGGGAATTCCCAGTTATGCTCAGAATTAGTTCAAAATGACAAAAAATACACCGAGCCCACAGACATTGCCAACATCCTAGCTGACAGGTTCAGTGCAAACTTCTCCCCCCTCTCCCCACCAAAAGGGCAAATATCTATCCCAACAGAGTGCTGCCCCCCTGACATCTCAGATGCTTAGGTAAGAGCTGCCCTCTCCAAAGCAAAAAACACAGCATCAATGGGACCAGATGGTGTCCCGGGCTGCATCCTACATGAACTCCAAGAAGAGCTAAACCCAAACATAAAACTACTGTTCAATCTTAGCCTTACTACAGGATATGTACCCAAAGAGTGGCGTACAGCAACAGTAGTCCCTCTCCACAAAGGTGGTGCCTCAACGGATCCTGGAAACTATTGCCCCATAAGCCTGACTAGCTTGGTCTGCAAAGCTATGGAAAGGATCATCATGGACCTCATAAATAAAGATATTGGGGACCTACAGACACTGGATCCTACCCAGTTTGGCTTTGTTAAGGGCAGATCCTGCCTCTTAAACCTGGTCGATTTCTTTGAAACAGTCACCAAGGCCATTGACGAGGGGAAGGTGGTCCACACAGCCTACCTGGACCTTGCAAAGCCTTCGATACAATACCCCACTCGGGTATTATAGATAAGCTCACCAGCTTAAATATAAACCCCTATGTCACTAGATGGGTTGCAAACTGGCTCCAGGACAGAACCCACATGGTTAGAATTGCTGGAGCCATGTCAGACTCCAAACCAGTTACAAGTGGCATCCCACAAGGCTCAGTCCTGGGACCTCTCTTGTTCGGTATATATTTCTCGGCGGTACAGGCCAACACGGAAGGACTGTGGCTGACCAAGTTCGCAGATGACTGCAAACTGGGCGCCATAATCAACTCTCCAGCCGACACAAGCATCCTCCAAAAGGGCCTCATAGAAACAGACAACTGGTGCCAGAGCCATGGCCTCAAGCTAAATGCCAAAAAGTGTACAGTCATCCCCTTTGGCAAAAACAAAGTGCCCACAAATTACCACATAGGTGGTAATCCATTAAGTACAGAAGAAGTCATTAGGGACCTGGGGACCCAAGTTGATAGCAATCTCTCATTTGACAACCACGTGGCCAAAGTGGTTAGAAAAACATTTTATATAGCCCACCTAATCATGAAGGGATTCACATCTAGATCAGGGGAGGTCATCGTGCCTCTTTACTCATCCCTCATCAGGCCCATAATTGAGTACAATGCCCCTTTTGGGATGTACCTTACCAGACACCTGCAGCAACTGGAAAGACCCCAAAAGTACCTCACCAAGAGGATCAAAGGGCTCAAACAGATGCCATATGCTGCCCGGTTAAAGAAACTCCAGCTCTACTCAGTGGCATACCGCCTGCTCAGAGGCGATCTGTGCCTGACATATAAAGCCATGTCCAACCCGGAATTAATGGACATGCTGCACCTCAGAAAATCCAAATCCCATCGAGCTACGTGCTAGAGAGACTTGAACCTCAGCACTGAAATAAATAGGACATGCTGGAGGGACAGATTCATAACCCAGAGGCTCCCTTCACTCTGGAATAAAATCCCAGTCCAGGTTAGGCAGAGTCCCACATTGACTCTCTTCAAGAGGAATCTTGATGAGTGGATGGGAGATCGTAGGTTTACCCCGGCTATCTCTTCTGTGTCACTGTTAGACAGAGGCACAGTATACTATCCTCAAAAAAAGGCATAGCAAAATTAATTTAAAATGGGTGGCAAAAGCCAAACACACTCTGGCTAGGCTTATAAATGCCCTAGGGCAGATAGCCTAGTATGAACCTATGAACCTATGAACCTAGCAGAGTTTTATTGTCTTTTATATTTTGGCATTGATACCAGGTTTTGTCCCTTAGTTTTTGAAGTTTAATGGTTTCTTTCGATATCCAGGGCAATCTCTTATTTTTAACACAACATGTACGAGTTGGTGCTAAGCTATTTAGAATAGCTAGAAATGTATCACTGATGTATGTTACAGCCTGGTCAAGCTGGAGATGATGGAGTGGTGTCCAGCTGCATTTATTGAGCATGTCTATGAATGCTTTGTTGGAGAAGTTTTTGGCATTTTTTATGACTTTGTAAACTATGGTTCTGGTTGAGTTGAGCTAATGACGGATTAAGTAGGTAGGTCTATGATCACTTAAATTATTTGGAAAACATCCGGAGAGATAATTGAGGGTGGTACTGCTGATAAGTGACCAGTCTAAGACAGATTCCATTTTGCTATGTTTATCTATTCGAGTGGGAAACTGGATTGTTTGGGAGAAACCATGTAGATTTATAAAGGTGTGTGGGGGGGTTCACCAGTGTAAGTGTTCCAGTCTAAGTTGAAGTCATATGTGATAATGGTATCATGGGTGTAGGTTGAGGCTGTCCAGGCTTTGAGTTCCTCAATGACAGTGGGAGCATTATAGGGAGGTATGTAAGTGGCTATTATGGTAATATTTTTCTTTGGGTTGATTCTGAGCCGTGTTACTAGATCTTCAAAGTTGTTATCATAAGGGTATTTGATGGGTAGGTAGTCTATGCTTAGGTTATCTTTATAGAAGATTGCAACTCCGCCACCCTTCTTCCTGATCCTGTTTAACCTGTGTATGCTACAACCTTGTGGGAGTATGTCTGGGTTTGTTATTTGGGGTTTTAGCCAAGTTTCTGTTGCTATAAGAATGTCTGGTGAGTATTGTGCAATGACTGCATGAAAGTCTATGAGCTTGTTAACTAAGCTTCTAAGGTTCATGCTAAGAATGAGAAGGTCTGTAGTTTTAACGTAAGGAAGGGGTGTTGTGCTGTATGTAGCCCAGGATTGGGGTGTATATCACCACTATGGAGAATCTGTGATAATACAACTTGCATGTTTGTGTGACAATTTGGAGAGTATGTGAAGGTGTTTGCTGAAGTGATTAGTAGTTTTACTGACAACTACATGTTTGAAGTTAAAGTATGAAATAGGTGTGTGATTGTAGAGTTGTGAGGAGATGGCAAAGTAGGAGAGTGAGGAGTGGGTGGTATTAGTATAACATAGCATGGGGCTATGGACATGTATCTGTAGGTGACTGTAGGATGTTAGATACTATGCAGATAGCAGTAGGGGCAGGAGAAAGAGCATGGCATGTATTCTTTTTAAAATGTAGGTTACCTGGACAGTGTGATGAAGATATTGGAAAAGAGGGGTGTTGTTGTAGTGTGGTGGGAGTAGCATGATTAAGAACTGTTGCAATTAAGTTGTCTGAGGAGAGGGAGGAGTGTTACAAATAGTGTGATTGGTTAACTGAGGTGTGACTGGCAGATGGAGGCTGATTCTTAATACTTAAAAGGTTAAGGACCCACCAAATTAGGTCCTGCAATTTCTAAGGTTGACCCTGGTGGAGCTTATCTAAAATTACCCTGGTGACCCTAGTTCCATTCAATATGCATCAGCATTTGTTAAGGAGAGATTTCGCCTTTTGGATTTGGTGGTGGTCTTAGAAGAGGTGACAATAACATTCAATAAAGGACTGACAATACATACACCCTATTTTCACCTTCATAACACACTCAGCATTATTCTATATAGTTCACAAATTAAAATTAATCCATACATAATTCAATGGATGAAACACTTGACAAACAACAATACCCAAGAGGATGTGGGGAAATTGCTTGCCTATCTCAACAGACCTTACCAGTAATGTCCCAGCGGGCAATTAGGACTATTTCTTTTGTACACCATTCCTCTTTAGCTATAACATAGTGAAATGAGCTATATATATATATATATATATATATATATATATATATATATATATATATATATATATATATATATATATATAAAATCAAATATGATGACGTGTACAAACCAGGTCAAATTATTACTTCAATAAAAGATGTCAAAGTTCTTCAAGATGGTCTACAAAAATGAGTATGTGGTATGTGAGTAATAAAATCATATTTAATGTCAGTAAATATAGTATGATGAGATTTGGTAAAAGGAACGCAATTTAACACAGAATAATCTGCCAAATCATAAAAACATTATATTAAAAGGTCTAGGGAAAACATCAGATGACAACGTAAACAATAAGTTGTATGTGTCGCCCAATGTCTGAAATGTACAGTCTATAGCTCATCTAATCTAGCTCTAAAGGGCATGTATGTTCACTTGGTTTTCTGGTTTGGTTCATGGTTGGGGTACTTGCCCTGCAGCGCTTAGTGTGTCATAACTCTCATCTGTCCAGATTTTCACAGAATGTCCACATTTATGTCTCATACTTTTGGTCTGTTCCTCATAAAATTTGTGGTTTCCTGACAAATACAGAGGAATTAAGTCAATGAATAGCGATACACATTTAAGTTTCAGACTTCATATCCTTCAGAAAATACAAGCGAACACAAACCCTGTTATTCTTACAATGTTCTAAGTTTAAAAGAGCAATATTTAAAATATGTCCCTATTTTTGGCTTTGCTTAAGAATGAAACTCTGTAATTCTTGTCTTTGAGGTAAGCACCTTAATGATTATGCCAACCCCCAATCAGAAGAAAAGGTAATAAATTTAGCTATTGGTCTGTCTTTAACACACTGACAGTATATTCTTGATACTTAAGATGTTAAGGGCCCAGCAAATTAGGTCCTGCAATCATGTGCTATGAAATTGGAAGGTATGTAGTGTGTGTGTGTGTGTGTGTGTGTGTGTGTGTGTGTGTGTGTGTGTGTGTGTGTGTGTGTGTGTGTGTGTGTGTGTCATTCTTTCTGCATGTGTGTGCATGTGCATTTGTGTCTGTGTCACTCTGTGTGTGTGTGTGTGTGTGTGTGTGTGTGTGTGTGTGTGTGTGTGTGTGTGTGTGTGTGTGTGTGTGTGTGTGATTCTTTCTGCATGTGGGTGCATGTGCATTTGTGTCTGTGTCACTCTGTGTGTGTGTGTGTGTGTGTGTGTGTGTGTGTGTGTGTGTGTGTGTGTGTGTGTGTGTGTGTGTGTGTGTGTCATTCTTTCTGCATGTGTGTGCATGTGCATTTGTGTCTGTGTCACTCTGTGTGTGTGTGTGTGTGTGTGTGTGTGTGTGTGTGTGTGTGTGTCATTCTTTCTGCATGTGTGTGCATGTGCATTTGTGTCTGTGTCTGTGTCTGTGTGTGTGTGTGTGTGTGTGTGTGTGTGTGTGTGTGTGTGTGTGTGTGTGTGTGTGTGTGTGTGTGTGTGTGTGTTTTGGAGTCTTAAGACTTGCTGATAGGTGAATGGCAGTCCTCCTACATTTCCCATAGTTGGTTGTGTGATACTCGGGGAGTATATAAATGTGTCTGACAATGGGCTGGCATAACATTAAAGATTTGGGTCTTGTCCATGCTCACGCTTACTATGCCAGGCTTCGGTTTTCTCCATGACCCTTCACAACATAAAGCAGGTATTGCAGAATGAAGTAATAGATTAATAATATCTAAATAAGCACTCGAGTCTTGAAATGCTGGTTTCTCGAAGATTTTAACCCTGGGGAAACATAAACGATTGTTTTGTGCTTTAAAAATAATAACAGGCAGGCTAACTTTAGTAGAATCAAAGATATTTGTAGAATAGCTTCAGATTAAGATGCCTACAGAATTGCACAGGTTTTAGACAATTATAATCTGATACAGAACCACTAGGGGCAAACGTAAGATCTTAATGAAGAACCAGCAGTTCAGCAAAATCCAATTCCGCAGTCATGCAGTTAATAACATGTGGAAATAGACGTGGGTCACTCACTTTATGCAAACCATATTGTAAAACTGCATTAAATACAAGAAGATGGCTCTGTGTAATAAGCATGCAGTGCTTGCACTCACAGTCCTTGGCCTTTGACATCTTGCCCCTATGTTTCTTTCCTGTCGTCGCATACTAAGTGAACACTGTTTAGTACGTGGGGCTTTAGCTGCATTTCTGCTTGTTTATCGTGCTCTTGAATTCAAGGTGTCTGTGGAATTAGGTAGACTAGATGAGTTCTCCAAGTCCTCATTTTATATGTCAGTAGGTGCAATTTTAAAATAGATTTAGCTAGTCTTACTTTAGAGTAAAATTGCCTTACTTAATATAGCAGTAGGCAATTTAAAACTAGATTTAGTTAATCTCATTTTAGAGATAAATGACCTCTATGTAGCAGAAGACATATTTAAAATGGATTTTGCAAGTCTCTTTTTTTCCCTTTTGAAGTGACACCAATTAAATGTACTTATTTTATGTTCAGTATCATCAAAAAACTATTCACTCTGTTTAATGCTCTCACTGGCTCTTCAGTCATTTATTTCAATAAAGAATGTGAACTCAGGTAAAGAAAAATTGGATTTCAGCTAAAAATCTAAAGGCATAATTATCGTAAGCATGTACTTGACATTTTCAAGATGCAAAGTATCATGCATAATATTGTATAATATTATTGCCTCATTTCAAGGGGCATCCATGAACACTAAGTGACATGCTCACAAGTCACAGAGTAGACAGATGCAGGTCCTTAAGTAAGATATTTTGCAGTAACTTTTTTTCACTCATCAGGCAAAATAACAATATGGTGCTATATGTTATTTATTTATTTTAAATGTGTTTACCGGGATAGTCAGATGATCTCAGTGTACCAATTACAGGCATAACCTGGGTAACTATATCACAATATAAGACAGGCATAGAAGAGAAGAAATAATATATAAATATATAAAACTTTTGCAAAAGAGACATTAAAATGCAAGTTGCAAAGCCATATGTTGGAGCATCTGCAGATCTTCAACATTTTCCTCGCAGATGAATTAGTATCACTTTGAATAGCTTAGTACTAAAACAGACAGGAGTATGCAAAGTAAACCAGAAGGAAAAAAAGAAGTGTAAAAAAATTTTCCTCACAGCCTTTCTCATTGTCACTGACCCAACCCTCATTCCACATCCATACCAGGTCAACCAGCTACTCCATGCCACCTGGACGTATTCCAGTAATTGCTGGGCTGCTCTTGGAATGAAGGCCACATGGTCTGGTACATAGGTTCATAGGTAGGTACTAAGCTATTGGCCCTAGGGCCTATACAAGCCTAGCCAAAAAGGTACCCTGGCTTTCGCCACCCAAAAAAAATTATTTTCCTGTGCCCCTGTCAAGTAGAACCACAGAAGTGATCCCTGGGGTGAATTTCCTATGACCCATCCAATCATCAAGATTTTTCTTGAAGAGTGCTAATGAGGAGCTCTGTTTGACATAGATAGGTAGTCTGTTCCAGAGTATGGGAAATCTCTGGGACAGGAATCTATCCCATGTTCTGTTTCTTATGGTGACAAGGTTTAGGTCCCTAGAGCGTGTAACTCGGAGGGATTGGGATTTCTTTAAGTGGAACATGTCCAACAGTTCTGGGTTTGACATAGCTTTGTATGTTAGGCAGAGATTGCCTCTGAGTAGGCGATATGCGATGGAGTAAAGCTGGCGTTTTTTGAGACAGCCTGCGTAAGGCATCTGTTTGAGGCCAGTAATCCTCTTTGTAAGGTATTTCTGCGGCCTTTCCAGTTGTTGTAGATGTCTTGTGAGGTACATACCAAAAGGGGCGTTGTACTCTATAATGGGTCTAATGAGTGATGAGTAGAGGGGAACAATGGCCTCTTTTTTTCTGGATGAGAAACCTTTTGTGATGAGGTGTGCCACGTAGAAAGATTTCCTGACCACTGTGGTGATGTGATTATCAAAGGAGAGACTACTGTCTACCTGTGTCCCAAGGTCTGTTGTCACACATCCAGTGTTAAGTAGACTACCACCTATGTAGTAGTTCATGGGTACAGAGTTTTTACCAAAGGGGATGACAATGCACTTTTTGGCATTGAGCTTGAGACCATGGCTTTGACACCAGGCATCTGTCTCAGTGAGGCCCTATTGTAGGATGTCCACATCATTAGGAGTTTCAATTATGGCTCCTGGTTTGCAGTCATCTATGAATTTAATTAGCCAAAGACCTTCTGTGTTAGCCTGTACTTCAGAGAAGTAGATACCAAACAGGAGAGGACCCAGGACTGAACCCTGTGATACTCCACTTGTCACTGGTCTTAAGTCTGATTTGGAGTCTGCTACTTTCACAGTGTGGGTTCTGTCAGTAAGCCAGTTGGCAACCCATCTTGTGACATAGGGATTTATACCTAGTTTAGTGAGTTTATCTATAATTCCAGAGTGGGGGATGGTGTCAAATGCCTTGGCAAGACAAGACAGGCTGTGACTACTTCAAAGAAGTCTATCAGGTTTAGGAGAAATGATCTGCCTTTTACAAACCTAAACTGTGTGGGGTCCAGAGTTTGGAGATCTCCAATGTCTTTATTTATGAGTTCCATGATGATACATTCCATGGCCTTGTAGACCAGGCTCATCAGGCTAATGGGGCAGTAGTTCCCGGGGTCTGTTGTGGCCCCCCCCCTTTATGGAGTGGGATAACTGTTGCAGTGCACCATTCAATGTGCACAAAGCCTGAGATGAGGCTTTGACTGAACATGGTACTTAGGTGGGGTGGCAGTTCATTCTGTAGTTCATGTAGAAGGCAGCCTGGGATGTTGTCAGGTCCCATGGATGCTGTGTTCTTGGCTTTGGAGAGTGAGGTTTTTAACTGTGCAGCCGTGATTACAGGAACGTTGCATTCTTCCGGTATAAAGATGGGCCTTATAGGGGGTGAGAAGGGGGTAAAGTTAGCAATGAACCTATCTGCCAGGATGTTGGCAATATCAGTTGGTTCTGTATATTTAGTGTCATTGTGCTGTAACTCAGAGCAGATCTGAATGTTGCCATTGAGATTCTTGACATAGCTATAGAATGCTTTGTGGTTGTATTTAGAATCAGTGGCGATTTTATTTTCATAACTAGCTTTGGAGGATTTTATGAGAGATCTCAGCTTCTTACTGAGGCTGACCAGGGAGTTCCTCCAATCATGGGATTTTACTCCTTTTTGCAACAGTTTATTTCTTCTGTTTTAGAGTTTGTTTATGGCAAAAGACCACCAGATTGGCTTCCTTTTTTGGAGGATAGCATCTTGGTTCTGTTTAGGATAGCACAATCCATGCACTCGTGTAAGTGCTTATAAAGTGCATTTGTGTAGGATTCAGCAGTCGTACCTCTATTGTCCATCTGCATAGGGGTGTTGTGAAGTCTGCCACTTGTATCTTAAGAAGTGTGAAGCTGGCTTTGGAGAAATTTTTACAGTTGTTTTCCTAATGGGGGGTGGGAGCAGGATGTGGATGTCTAGGGTGATTAGCTTGTGGTCGGATCTGACCAACGAGGAGCTGACCTCTGGTGTGGAACACCTGTCACCCATGTTGGAGATGACCAGGTCTAGGATATTGCTGCCCCTGGCGGGGTTGTGGATAAGTTGATCCAAGGCATTGGAATTGATGATTTCCAGAAAACGTTGAGCAAAAGAGTTGGTACATGAGTAGTTTTCCCAGTTAACTGTAGGGTAGTTGAAATCACCCATTATTAGAGTGTTGGGTTGTACCTTAATATTTTCCAGTGTATCAAGAAAAGAGGAGTGGGAATCCTGGGGCATGGTGGGGGTCTGTAGCAAGCTACAATCTGGATTGTGGTTTTGCCCAGGGTTAGTTGAACTTGGATAATCTTGGATGCATTATGCTGAGCAACTAGCTTGGAGGTGTGGATATCCTTAATGAATATGGACACATCGCCACCTTTAGTGGTTCGGACCAGGTTTGGTGGCCGAAAAGTGTGGTATGAATTATAACCTGGTAATGCAGGGGTGCTCTCTGGAGCTTTGAACCAGGTCTCTGTCACTGCACAGATGTCAATGTTCTCCATTTTAAGGAGTGCCTCGAGTGAGTGCATTTTGAGGTTTAGACTTCTACCATTGAGTAGCATTACCCTCAGATTTTGCTTGCTTGTACCTGTTACAGTGGTGAATTTGTCATTTGCACCTTGCCTAAAAAAGCACTACAGGGGTGGCAAGAGCCTTTGCCAGTATCCGGAATCCCAAGGGTGACAGGTGCAGGCCATCTCTGGCAAAGCAGCGTGGTCTATCAATCATGTCATCCCAGGCAGACAGATACTGGATTCCCTTAGAATGACACCAGAAGCTTAGCCAATAGTTAAAGTCAGTCATTTTGTCATTGTACTGTGGTATCATTCTGGGTGATGGCAGGATGCTACTCAGGGCTAGGGTCATACCTGCCTGGGCTACAAGATCGGAGAGCTCCTCCATGTCTCTTTTCATGTAGTCCATGGAGGTACTTCTCAGGTCATTCACACCAACATGGACAATGACAGAGTCATATTTGTACTTGTTGTGGAGTAACCTGAGTGAGTGCATTATGTGGCGGATACTGGCACATGACAGGCAGCTGACAGTAACTTTTTCCTTGTTTAGCTTGGTGAGTGGAACATCAGTGTGCCTGACTATAGAGTCACCTATGACTAAAGTGTTGGGTACATTATGCCTTATGGGCTATAGTTGAGTGGCACACTGAGTATGTGGGCTGTGTGTCATTTGGGTTGTGTTGGGGGGTGGAAGTTGCTTGCATTTCTGCCTTGGAGGTCTCTGTTGTTTGGGCAGATTTGTACTGAGAGCCTCCGCGAATGTAGGTGTGTGTTGTGTGCTTCTGTGTGTGTGTTTTGTTGGTGTAGGTTTTGAGGGACTATGTGATGAGTGTGGTGTGGTGCAAGTGTTTACCTTTTCCTCTTGACTGTCTAGTCCAGTCTTCGGTGAAGAGAGCTTTGCTTCCAGTTTGGCTATATAAGTGCATCTCTCACAGGTCATAGTATTGGGTGGTAGGAGGAGAGGGTTGTCTGTGTACATGAGGCAATTGCTGCATTGTCCCAAGATGACCAGATTCATCGGGTAGACAGGAGAAAACACTGAGAGCTGACCTTCAGACATGCCTGAATAGGTGCTTATTTATTAAGTACTAAAAACTGTTTTCCTCTAGACAAGTGAGGAAAGTTTAGTGCTGTAGTAATTTGTAACTTATTTAGTGCTTACAATGAGTTCTGAACAAGTGCTGAGCTCAAAGAAACAGATTTGAGTGCTAAAACTAAAAAGCTGGCTAGTTGCAAGGGAAAATTTGAAGAGCAGGCTTTATGGCACCAAGAATAGTTTAACCCCAGTTAAGTGGGGGGGGGGCTTAGGAGCTTACAAACAGTCCTGGACACAGCAAATCTGTATCTGGACAAGACCTGCCACAGGAAAGGGGGGAAGCAAGCTTAGAATTGTGTTTTTTTTTCCAGTAAAGTGGAAATGGAGAAAGCTGGAACAGAAGTTAATTCAACGTTAAGAATCTGAGTGGGTTGGCCTTCACAAATGTTCTCTATTAGATTGAATGAACTAATGACACTAGACTGGGTGGAGTGTCACAGATTAAATACACAGTATGGGTGGGCAACTGCAAAGCCACCAAGTATAAGAACACACAACACAAGGGAGGGTGGCTGGGAAAAATTACAGTTCCTAGCTGTAGCCACTAAATGAAAGTTTTAAACAGATCACGTTGCAAGCAGACTCTAGAGAATACTTTTAACTGTAAACAGACAATTATAGTAATGCACACTATTACAGTTCCTAGCTGTAGAACACAGAAACCTCAATAAATCAAAAATGCACAGAAAAGCTCGGCTAGAGCAATCACAAACAGAAAATACAGCTCTCAGTATGAAAAAGCAGTTTACAGTTAAGTAATTCACGAAACATGCAATTAGCAATGAAAAATACAGTTAAAACAGTATAAAACAGTACATAAATGCAGTGAAACAATAAAAAAGCTTTATAACAGTGCAAAATGTAGTAGATCAACTGTATAGCACAATTATAAGCGTTTCAGAAGTGCAGTTTAGTGAAATAAGTGTAAGAAATAACTTATCCTGCTCTTGGAATCTTAAGGAATTTCCACTTATGCAATGCAATCCAGAGCCTGACAATACAAGCAGAACCTTTATAAGACACAGGGTTTATATAGCAGTAAGAATAGAAGAGTTGGAAGATCAGATTACTACTCAGCCCCTGCTATTACCCAATCACTCGTACTGCAGAAGGTCAGGAGGCCTTGTTACTCTCAATAATAATGAAGACAATCAGCAGAAAATGGCTGCCAGAAACACAGGAAACTCAAACAAAACTACCAGCCTAGATAACAGGCCTCTATCAAGATTATGCCACCTGAGCAGAACACATAAACCTCACTTTAAAAGCATAGAAAGAACACCCACAAAGAGAAAATACAAGTCTCGGTATGAAAAAGCAGTTTACAATTTAGTAATTAAATAAAAATGCAATTATAGTAATGCACACTATTACAGTTCCTAGCTGTAGCCACTAAATAAAAGTTTTAAACAGATTAAGGAGCAAGCAGACTCTAGAGAATGCTTTTAACTGTAAACAGACAATTATAGTAATGCACACTATTACAGTTCCTAGCTGTAGAACACAGAAACCTCAAAAAATCAAAAATGCACAGAAAAGCTCAGCTAGAGCACTCACAAACAGAAAATACAGCTCTCAGTATGAAAAAGCAGTTTACAGTTAAGTAATTCAGTAAATATGCAATTAGATAATGAAACAGTGTCTAGCAATGAAAAATACAGTTAAAACAGTATAAAACAGTACACAAATGCAGTGAAACAATAAAAAAGCTTTATAACAGTGCAAAATGTAGTAGATCAACTGCTTTCCCCTCCCTTTTTGTGACAGCATGGTACAACCCCTGAGGGAACATATTTGTTTCCATCTGGAGAGGGGGGGGTCTTACTTTGTCTTACCCTGCTTTCCCCTCCCTTTTTGTGACTGTATGGTACAACCCCTGAGGGAACATGCAATGTGGGATCTGCAGTGTATTGCCCTACATCTGTGTCATCTCAGCCAAGCTTCTCTGCCACATGCTAACCACGCCTCCTCTGGCAATGTCCCTAGCCTCCACCAGGGATTGTCATTTGGGCACACCCTTCCCTCCCCTGTGGCTCCATCTGTCACCCAAGAAGGTAGTCAAACCCAGGTTGCCTGCTTTGTAAGCAGGGTTTCATCCCTGTACAACACCAAAGCAGCCAAACATGTAAAATTTTAAGGTGCATGAAGTTGATGGAGTGGGGTAGGAATAAAGACTTTAGCAGATTAGTTGGCATAGTTATTTGTAAGAGGAAGGATGATTACAAAGGAATGGTCCCAGTAGATTAAATGATGTGGCATTGCCATTTAGCTGGAATACACAAGTTTTGATTGATTTGAGGTCTAGATTTTGCTCAGTAGAGGAGTTATTTTAGAAAAATTGGAAGAGAATCCCACAGTTCTGGAGCTAGTGTGAAGAAAGCATGATTATGCAGTGCAGTTTAGCTGCAGGTGTCATCAGGTTTGAGATGTTTTTTGAGGAATGTCTATGGTTGTAAGAAGAGGTTTTAGGATTAAGCTTTTGTGCCAGCTGTGAGAATGAGTCAAGAGTGAGGGTTTTATACAGAAGGAGCCCAGGGGAAGGTCAGACCTCTGAGCTGAGAACCTGCTGACTTTATAGAGAGTAATGGAGTTGTCAACCTGATGGGATGATTTTGTAACAAAACAATCATGTTTTATTGGAAATGGTTTAAAAGGATGGTTAAGTTTTTGGAGGCAGTTGAAATAATGGACAGTCCACAATATAATTTTATCATAAGAGTAATGTTTTTTGTGATCTTCCTAAATAGACAATATTGATAACCTCTTTCTGATCCACATTACCCAGTCAAAAAATATTTGTTTCTTATGACTTTCCTGTTGTGAGTCCATACTGTACTGTCTCTTGTACACAATAGACATACATACATTCTAACATTTTTTTTCTTTCTTCTTGGGCAGTGCAGTGGTTCACATTGTCGCCTCACAGCAAGAGGTTCTCCAGTTCATTTCTCAACTAGGGTGCCTTCTGTGTGAAGTCTGCATATCCCCCCCCCCTGCATTTGCGTGGGTTTCTTCCAGATGCTCCAGTTTCCTCCTATATTCCAGTACATGCATCTGGTGTATTTCTCCCCAGGCCTCACCTAAAAATAGGCGCTGTTCTAGTAAGACTTTCCTGCTCAATAAATGTCATATAAATAAATAAATAAATTTAGGAGTGATTCCATAATCTCTGGACTGAAGTCACAGTGAAAGTTTTGTATTGCTGCCAGATTTTAATTCTGCTATCAGGGCTGGGAACCACATCTACTCTATTCCATAAATCAAGTTCCCTTTCTTCCTACAATACATTATTTAAGCAATAACCAATGATGTGGAGTGGTATATTAAATATATACCCATGGTTGGTGGGGTTTAATCACAAGGGCGAAGCCCGAGTGATTAAACAAAGGCAACCATGGGTAAATCTTCAATATACTACAACCACTGAGTCAGTTATTGCTATTATACAATGACATTATTTAAGAAAAAAAATACTTACTTTTCTTAAATAATGTCTTTGTATAACGGCGGATTGCTGTTCTTCCACCGGTTGTGGTATACTGATTCTGCTTTTTGATGTACTGTGCATGTGTATGGGACTTGCGTTCCCAGGCATACCCAGTACATCAAGACTTTGAAACGGAAGCAATGGAGAAAAGATAGTCTCCGTTGCTCCGTTTTCTCTCTTTTTTTATTGTAAAAAAAAAAAAAAAAAAAAAGATTTTGGGGCAGTTTATACCAATGAAAAAAAAGTCCAGGCGACTGGACCTTTTTCCGTTGGTATATTGTGGGATTTACAATGGGCACGCTGGTTGGGCTGGCCAATCAGCGTGCATGTTTTAGAATATTAATAGGGAGGAATTGTATAATCCAAAATATACATCTGGCCATTAGAGCAAAGGTCTAAGGCTCTGGGCCATTAATGAGCTGCATAATGTAACCCAGGATACTGGGTTACATTAAAGACCCTACTTTTCAAATTATTTTATGTTAGGTGTAATTTACACAACATTTATGTTTAACTAGAATATTTTAGCCTTGAGTAAATACAAAAGCTCTGGATGTTTTCTTTTTGAACTGACAGGAAACAGTACCTGAGATTGCGAGTCCAAATTATCCAATTTCTTACACCTCTGTGGGTAGGAAAAAGAGCAAAATGGAAGGATAGCCCTGAGACGGATTTCTACAGGGATAATGCTCCTTCTGGATATACTGGAGCTAAAGACTTCTGACCTGTGAGACCTGATATTTAATTTTATCTTGAGTGCAGTTTATTGTTTTGTGATTTTCCCAGTCATCAAAATAAAGCACAGGATTCCAGATGTTTTTATTAAACAGATGTTTTATTAATCAGGGGGATGAGTGCTTAGAGTGATTATAAGTTACAACAGTCATGACTTACAAACTTATGAACTCAAGGTAAAGGGGGCAAGTCTGGGGAGTATGGATCTGATTGGCTATAATAAACATAACATGACTGATTTTAACAATGTTGAATCAGGCATGGTTTATTTAATTCTAGCCAATCATGGTATGTTAGAGAAGAACTTCACACTTTTGTGTGAAAAGAAGTGAAGACTACATTGAGGACTCATCTTCTGTCAATAAAAAGCATTGATCATCAAGCACTGGATAGACAAGTGAGGGAAAGGAAGAGAGGTTAAAGCAGGTTCAGAACAGATTGGACAAAGTAACGGTTTCCTTTTGCTTCTGTTGCAGAACCTACATGTTAATAAAGGGGAGTTGGAACTTACAATCTCACAATATGAAGCTGAGTGTATCTGTAGGAATGACATTTGGTGGCTACATGGAGAGAGAAGTGTGAAGCATTTAGCTTGGGCATTTAAGGACAGACAGAATGTGCATCATATGTTTATAGGTTCATAGATTCCTATTAAGCTTATAACCAAAACAGACTATCAAAAATCTCATCACCCAGTACTGGTGGTAAACTAGCAGTGCCCTTCCATAAAGTAGACATTCTCTACATATTACTGGTGAAAATTTGCCATCATTTATCAAGTCCTCCAGAATGGTTATGAGTTTTTATTTAGGGAAGTACTGTGCTTGACAGGTAAGAATAGCCTATCCAAGAAATAGCATATATATTGGGTCAGGTATCTGCCACACATCTGGTTTTGCTGATGTGATAATGTAGGTTTATGTCTCTAAAATGGGGTTTGCTTTACTACTTTTAGATGAATGGGGTTCATAGAGTATCTGGTCATTCATAGCATGGAGAGATAAGCAGGGATCACCCTCCTTAGGAGTCTGTATGACACTGAGTACAGTCACAGAGCTTTTATTCTGTGAGAGTAAATATGGCTCCTCAGATATGATGCCTTTTGGTGAGAAATTGTTGAAGTCTGAGGAGGAGCTGGTATAGCTGCTTGGTGAGATACATACTGAAGACTGCATCCTATTCAGTGATGGACCTAATAAGGCATGAATAAAGTAGAGTATAACTGCTTTGAACCTTGAGGAGATTGCATGAAGGCTAGAAGGGACAATATAAAGAACGAGGAAGGAATAATGGTTGATTCACCAGACTAAATATAGGAAATGTTTTGAGACTACTATAAAAAGTTATATGGGAACAGGAAAAGGTGCAGATGTACACTGGTTCCACCATCAGATGAATAGGAAAAAAGAATGTAAGGAGGGTAAATTAAACTTGAATGCTCCCATAATGATACAGGGAATTAAAAAGGAAATTCAGAACTTAAAGAATGGTAAAGTCTCAGGTCTGGATGGACTACTTGCTGAATTATACAAATGGGGTAAAGAAGAAACACTGCAAATACCCTGGGAACAGTATCAGTGGATCAGAGTGTAAGAATTGGTGTCAGAAAATATGAAGCTTATCAGAATTGTGCTTATCTCTAAGGAAAAAGGTAATACAATAAAGCTGTCTAACTATAGGCCTACCTTTCTCTAATAAATCTGGATACAGAAATATTGTCAAAGGTTTTAACTAGATGATTACCTGAGATTTTGCCAAATATTATTGAGATTGGACAGAGCTGGGTCCTTAAAGAAAGGCAAGGTATAGATAATTTGTGAAAATTACCACATTTCCATGATAGTTACCAAACTGGCTACAAACATGTCACTGTAGTGTTGCTTGATATTAACAAGGCTTTTGATACAGTGGATCGGAAGTTCTTAATTAAAATTATACAGAAATGAGAGTTGTACATATGCTGCGGTGGCATTGTCACCTCACAGTAAGACGTTGTCCTGTTCGATTCTCAGCTAGAGCATCTTCTATGTGGAGACATGCGTGAATGGGTGTACCTTCGTTGAAGGTTGTGCATCAGAGCTGGCAACTCGGCACGTAAAAATCTAATGCCAATCATTTGCGGACCGGAGTTCCGCTATGGCGACTCCTAACTGGGAAAAGCCGAAAGACACAACAACAACAAAAATTCAAGTGCTATATGGCAACCTATTTTTTTACATAAGGTATATCGGGCAAGGGGAAACTTCATAGAGGTACCAGACAAGGATGTTTCTCATTCACAAGGGTTGTTTTTGTTAGTCATTGAGGAACTGGTATTGTGGATTTTTCAGACATTGCATCATTACCACAATGTAGGAGTTCAGGTACTGTCCCAGTCAGACCATCCCATTAAGCAAATGTAAAATAAATAAATAAATAAAAAAATTCTTCCTGCATGTGGCAATTGTATAGTCATGGCTAAAAACATCAATGACTTCCTTCTGGTAACATTAGAGTGGTCTGAGCAGTTTTCAAAGGTCTCAGAGTTGGAGTTAAATAGAAAGGACTCAGTGCTGCTTTAAGTTGGAGAAGGAAAAGGTGGAGGGGCAGTCAGTACTATTCAAGAGATAGAATGCCATACCTATTGAGGTCTAAAGGTGGGACACACCTGTGAAGGGGCAGTGATGTGGAATCTAGATAACTGAAATACAAAAGTACTTATTACAGGTAGGACAGGGGAAACCTGTACAATCTGATTAAAATGATGCTCCTTCCCAAATTGTATATGTTATTCAGCATTTACCTATATAATATGAACATCTTTTAGTAATTGTATATGTTATTCAGCACATACCTCTGACCTATGGAATATGAACATCTTTTAGTAAATAAATTGCAACTCCAGACTATGTAGGGGAAATACTTAGATACAGAATTACTAAGAAGAGATTGCTTATGCTGTCGTCTAACAGATGAGGGGACGTAATATATATCCTAACCCAGATTATTGTTTTAAATATTGCTCAATGGATAATAATGCATGAAGAGGGAAAGTTTTAAGGTATGAGGAAGGGCAGGACATCCTTCACTATGATCATTTACAGCCACACCTGAGGGTTCACAACAGTGGCGGCAGGTAACTTGAAATTAAAGGGGAGGGGTGCTGCAGGAGACAGCTGAATGGGTGGAGCCAATGGGAAAGGGGTGTGGACAACTAGAAAGGGGCAGAGCCATGGTACAGTTGGATCAATGCTGGCCATGCTTACCAATTTACATGAAATAAATGCTCAGTCACTATGGCACATGCTGAATACTCTACACAGCACATTGTTACATGTATATACAGGTAGTCCAATCAAGACAAAATGAAGTGGAGACATACTTCTCAACCTCTTAGAGTTAGGGTTGCCACCTTTTCTAATGGCCAAACTCGGACATTTTCGGGACACACATCAGATTTTACAGGCCGACACATACCCACGTTCAGTACAAAGGATAGAACTTTACTTTTTTGCCTAAATGAAAGCTTATTCTTGTAGCAGTTTAGTTGCTTATTCTGTTTCTTGTAACATTTAGGTATTTTACATACAGAAATAACTATTTTATGCAGCTATTACATGAAATATGGGACATAATTATGTCCTACAATCTCAGGACATTTGCCTTTTTTAATATTTTTGGTCAGGACACAAATGCCCAAAGAGGGACTGTCCCTCGCAAAGTGGGACAGGTGGTGACCCTACTCAGAGTAAGACATCTGGACAAACCAATAAAAAAGTGGTACAAATAGGGACAATTTTGAAACAGTACTCTTACAGACTTAGAAAGTTGATAGAATAACAGGTTTTGCATTAGCATGAATTTTCTGAAGGGTATAAAGTCTGAAACTCAAATGTCTGTCATTATTTTCTAACTTCAGTCTTTAATGATTTGCTACTAATTTGACAGAAAGTCACAACTGTATCAAAAACGGACCAAAAATATAAGGTGGAAATCTATACAGTTGAGAGGTTTGAGTGGAGAAGAAAAAAAAATAGTTCAACTCATTGGCTGCATGACAGCTTACTTAATATCTAGATGAAAACAAAAAGGTTGTGGGGCATGGAAAAAATAAATTACTTTTTAAATATATTACTGGAATGCTAGTCAAAATCAAGTATAAAAAACAAGCAGCACTCAACTCAAACCACTTTTCCTTGTAGTTCTAATTATAATTTATATTCAGCTTTATAAAAGGGCAGCCACGGTGGTGCAGTGGTTAGCATTGCCGCCTCACAGCAAGAGGTTCTCCAGTTCGATCCTTGGCTGGGGTGCCTTCTGTGCGGAGTCTGCATGTCCTCCCTGTGGTCGCGTGGGTTTCCTCCGGGTGCTCCGTATTCCTCCCACATCCCAAAGACATGCTGCAGGTGGATTGGACACTCTAAATTGGCCCTAGGTGTGCGTGTGAGTGTGCCTTCTGTGGAAGGTTGGGCGCCGGGCTGGCAACTCGACACTGTAAAACTCCACTGCCAATCAATGTGCGGACAAGGTGATCCGCTGTGGCGACCCCTAATCAGGAAAAAGCCAGAAGAAGAAGAATTCAGCTTTATAAAAGTATTAAGTAACATGCTAAAAGTAGCAATCTCTGGGATACCCCCACTTGTAAAAATGTTTCTTATCCAGAAAGGAAAGAAAAAGAAATTATGGCCATATAGTTATTCTTAAATGCATTGCAACTCCCCCACATACATGGTATAAGCCATAGCAATACTAGGTTTACATAGATTTCGACAAATAAAATACAATGCCTAATAATATTGCAGCCAGCCACACCAGATTGGATTTATGTGGAGTCACTGAAATTATTTTCAGTGATAGGAAAAAAATCTATAACCTTTCACCAAAGCTACATTCAGCAAATACTACAACAAAATAGTTTTGCAGGGGGCAAGCCCTCCTGCCACTTTCATGTAGGACACCATACCACTCACAACCCAGATTTATATAAACCAACTCCAAGGTCACAAAAACAGTGGAGGTAAAAGCAAACTCGACTGTGAGTAAAAGTAGTTTTGGTGAACAGTATCCATTCTTTTACATTTGCCAAAACACCTTTTTCAAAGTGACATGTTCCCACCAGATAAAAAGACTGTTATTTAGCAGTTATCAAACAAGAGCAGAGGAAGACAACTTAATCTACAGATAACCTCCATATCCATCAATTATGGCCACTTTACTGACTGTGTGCACCTCAAATGTGTGCTTGTGGTAAAAAAACAACAAAGAAAAATAAATAAACAATAATGATCAAAGTAAAGCAATCTCAGTAATGTAATCCATCTTACTTTACACAAATGCACACTAGTACTTATACTGACTGTTTAAACTGAGCAAACAACAAGAAAGTCAGCTATTTCAATTAACAGCTCCCCAATCACTACCCATTAGTTATAGCTAATTCTAGATGTCTGTCGGGTAACTACAATAAAACAATGACACCCATATATTGTATTTCAGCTTTGTTCCATGTAAACAGTAGTCACACATTACTGAATTCCAAGCAGCTTTTTACAAATCACATTAATACTTCAAATGCAAAATGATCATGAAAAGACAGATAATGACTGACTGTTTAAACTGAGCAAACAGAAATAGGGCCAGTTACTTTCAACAGACAGCTTCCACCCCATCCAGCACTTATAGCTGCTTCTGTGTATACTTCAGACTTTTGACTGTAATAAAAATGACAAGTGGTGTATAATATTTAAGCTTTGTTGTATGGAAAACCAGCAATGTACAATGTTAAGCATTGTTTGACGGAAACAGTAGTCAGACATTAAAGTATTCCAAGTTGCTTTACACAAATCACATTGATTCTGTAAACTTGCAAAGTCAGAATTATGAGCAAAGAGCAGCCATTAGTAATATTCTCTCAAAGACAAGTCAGTATATTTTTATATGTTACTCTAATTAACTTAATAGATCAACAGGCTTTGCATCAACATGCATTTTCTGAAGAATAAGAAACACTGAGCTCCAACATCTGGACTTTTTAACTGTAGTCCTTGGTGGTTTACATACCTCTCAACCTGTAAGCTCAAGAAATATGGACAAAACCAAACTAATGGGGGCGATAAAAATGCAAAATCGGGACAAATTTTAATTATTGCTCTGGAATAAAAGGTTTTGTATCAGACTGCATTTTCTTAAGGATATGAAGTTTGAAACTCCAATGTCTGTCATTATTTTGTGACTTCACCTCTGAGTGATTTTTTAGAATAATATAGAGTTTACAAGGAATAGAACAAAAATATTCTGCAAAAACCTGGACTGTTAAGCGGTATGGTCGTTTACCAGAAAATCAAGAATTGTATGAGGGTCAGGGCAAGCATATGAAAAGATGAGGATTGCGCTGCAAAATCAGGGACAACTACCACTTATTTATTTATTTATTTATTTTGTATCTCGATTCGGTCACTAACCTGCTTTATTCAGTTCCACTTCCTTTCCTTCTTCCTTTTCACTTTCCAATCCAGGTAACAGCAACAGCCAACAGGTCCAAGTAAGGTGCGCTGCACTGTCTGCTCTCTCAGTCAGCTGTCTGATTGAACTCCAGTACAAAAACAAGTACTGTAGTCTGCTACTAGTATGCTACTGACTCCCTGACTCTTTCTCACTCTCTTTTTCTCAGTGCCCATTCGGGAAGAGAGTGAGAGAGGTGAACCAATCAGTAGCCATCCAGCCATCCACATCATGTACATGACTGCAGACATGGCAGTCCAATCCCCTTCCACTTTACAGCGGTTACAAAGCACATAAACTTCTGGGCATCTACACTGATGCCTTCTCTTGTAAATCTGGACTGGTTTTACAGCAGTCCGGATTTATAGAAACTATTTTTTTTTAAACCCAGAATTTGTCTGGCACACATGTGTACACAGTTCAAGTTCTGGGACATTAACAGTGAGTCATTTGGACTCGCAGGAGTTCTGCTGCTAACATATTTTATGTTTTAACTTAAAATGTATGTTACAGTCTTTTTTTTTCTTTCACAGCTGGGGGGGGGGCTACAGTCCTGCAGTTCAATGGCATGAGCCACCACTGGCTCACAGGGAAAAAGGAATTAAACAGTTTGGTGCAATAACATGGGATACCCCTAGATATCAATGTATATGGGATCAGCCAAAAATTCAGGATAAAGTATCTTGGCAACAACCGTTGGAATGGATAGGAGTAAGAATCCACTACTGGGAATAGATAAGGAAGTTAGATGAATGTAGACTCAATGTGAAAAGGGAACAGATAAGGAAGTTAGATGAATATAGACCCAATGTGAAAAAGGAACAGATCAGGAAGTTAGATGAATGTAGACCCAACGTGAAAAGGGAATGGATAAGGAAGTTAGATGAATGTAGACCCAATGTGAAAAGGGAACAGATAAGGAAGTTAGATGAATATAGACCCAATGTGAAAAAGGAACAGATAAGGATGTTAGATGGATGTCGACCCAATGTGAAAAGGGAACAGATAAGGAAGTTAGATGAATATAGACCTGATGTGAAAAGGGAACAGATCAGGAAGTTAGATGAATGTAGACGTGATGTGTCCCGTATTTTAGCTTGTAAACTAATTTTAGCCACTGAGTCAGGGTAACCAGCAGCCAGACTCCTTTCCCTTGACTAAAAGCCTTTTTGTTAGATTTTCCCTCGCTACTTACCTTGTTCTTCCCCACTTATTTATCTTTTCCTGGCTACCTGCTGTAGTATCCTTTTTTGCCTACTAGGTGGCAGTATACTTTTGCCTCATGCCCTTACTCACTCCCCACAATTTACTAGTCTTAGTTCTCTGTATCCCACTCCCCATAGTCTACTAGTCCTATTTCACTGTATTCCCCCTCTTTTATCTCTCAGACATTCACAGTTGCCCTCTTTCCCCTTTCTACTTCTTCTCTGCTCATAGTCAGTACAGTTCACTCTCACTGCTAACTTTAGAATTTATTGCTTCTTATTTTCCCCCTACACTATCCTCTCTTTTATACCTTACCTGTTCTTCTAGCAGCTACTTACCTCCTCCACTGTCTTTTGCTAGCTATATGGTGCTCACTGATTGTCTCTGCTGAATCTTCCACTACTTGCTGTAGCCAGCTCCATTCACCCTGCGGGCTTACTCTGCTCCTCTACCCCCAATTCTCACCCACCCCCAGTGCTGTTACACTTGAACATACTCAGCCACACCACTACTTTTATTTCCCCAATCATCTCTCACTACTACTTAACAACCACTCCCACTGCTAACTTTCTCCTTACTCTTCTCCTCTCTACTTCTAAACAAGAATTAACCACCACGCTACCTCTCTCCTCACTACTACTGCCCCCTACTACTTAACATCCACTCCCACTGTTAACTCTCTTCTGAACCCTCTCCTCCCTGCTTTTATAGGACAATTTTATCAGCCCTACAAACTCTCTCTTTACTGCTACTTCCCCTTCCAGTCACCACGTATCTATTCTACCACACTATATCTCATAATCTAACTATATCTAACATTTAACATTACCCTATTACCTCAAATGACCTTCTCACAGAACACTAACTATAAAAACTATCTTCTTATTATTTCTTCATTATTTTTTCTAGCTGTTCCCTACACTTTAACCATCTATGAACATTTCTCTCTAATTAATTATGTATCTCCACACCAACAAACACTACCTAACATACACCCTAGCTCCCTCTCCCATTGCAACATAACGTCTACCTCAACATACCTATTCCCAAGATTTCATAGATCTTCCCATATTCTTTACTTTTCCAATAAGATAAACTTACCCAAGTACTTTAAAAGCATAAAAACCTTACCAAAACATCCCACTCTGCTCCTATTAGATGGTGATATTCATCCTAATTCCGACCCAAATCAACAACTCTACAATAACCAACAACAACATATATCCAAAAATATTTCTACCTCTATACAAGTAGCAAACTCACTAAGAATTGCTCAACTTAACATCCATAGCATTAATAACAAACTTAGTCAACTGCATGCTCTGTTACAAGTGCATGCATTTGATATCCTTTGCCTTACAGAAACTTGGCTGAAACCCTCTACTCATGACCTAGAAATAACCCCACCTGGTTACAACATCCTCAGAAATGACAGAACTTCCAAAAAGGGTGGTGGTGTAGCCATCTTATATAAATCAGAACGTCTAGTCTCATCCTATAATGTGTTATTGCCCTCTGATAATAATGCAGAAACCCTCTCCATCAAACTCCATCTTAACAAATCAAAATCTGTTTATATCATTTGTACCTATATTCCTCCTGGAAGTAATATTAACACTTTAGAAAACATTATTAATACCCTTTCCACCCATCTACCACAAGAAACAATTGTACTAGGTGATTTTAACATTGACTGGACTACCTGTAGCTCCTCCAAACCTAACACCCTTATTAATCTTTATGGCTTCACACAGATAATAAACACCCCTACAAGAATTCACAAATCTAGTAATAAAGAAACCATCCTTGACTGGATACTTATAAATAGTCATCCTGAAACCTACACACCAGGAACACTACCTGATGACATTAGTGACCATGTACTAACCTATATAGCAAAGCAAAAAGCTCATAGTCCTAATAACAACAATTTTACATCCTATCGCTCAAAAAAACACTTTCAAGCTGAGAGCTTTCAAAGAGAACTAAAGGCCTGCAACTGGTCTCCTCTGAAAGAACTTAGTCTAGATGAAGCTGTTTCCTACTTTAATACTAAATTCTTACAAATCCTAGATCATTATGCCCCTCCTCGCTCTTCCCGAATTAGAAACAAAGCAGCCCCTTGGCTCACAAAACAAACCAGAGAGAAAATATTCCTTAGAAACAAAATATGGACCAAATGGAGAGCCACTAAAAGCTCTGCTGACCACCTACTCTATAAACAGCTAAGAAATTCAACCAAAAAAGACATTTTATTAGATAAACAAAACTATTATTTCCTCCTTCAACAAACACACCCAAAAAGTCCTCAAAAGTTCTGGTCAGGCATCAACAAGCTACTCAAACCAGGACATACCAAAACTCCAGCCCCATCATCAGTTCTACATAATAATCCTTTACAAATAGCAGATGCCTTTAACAATTACTTCACTGAAACTATCCAAACTCTTGCTAATACACTATCCCCTACTTCCCCCACCCCTATCCAAAACACAAATAGCTCAGTGCCCTCCTTACATATACAACCAGTACCAACATCCTTTATTTGTAAACTCCTACAAAAACTCAAACCCTGTACCCCTTCTGCCGACCGCCTCCCGGCTGAATACCTTCAAATAGCAGCCAAAGTCATTGCATATCCTATATCCATCCTTATAAATCGAACAATCATAGAAGGAAACATCCCATCCATTTGGAAAGTCTCCCATATCATCCCCTTACATAAAGGTGGTAATTCCACTGATATCTCTAATTTTAGACATATTGCTTTACTTTCCCCTCTGGCCAAAATAATGGAAAAATGTATTCACTATCAACTACTTCAACATCTGCTCCATAATAATCTACTAGCCAATAGCCAGCATGGCTTCAGGCCCTTTCATAGTACAACTACTGCCCTACTAACTTTCACAGACTGTATCAACAGAAATCAAAATAATAACTATCTTTCTTCTGCACTATTCATTGACTTATCCAAAGCCTTTGATATGGTGAACCACAAATTACTGATCAATGTACTAAAGGCCCAATCTCTTGACCCACAAGCAATAAACTGGTTCACATCCTATCTTGAAAATAGACAACAAGCTGTGTTCTGGGACAATACTCTCTACACCTCTACCCGTAAACATTGGAGTCCCTCAAGGATCTATCCTAGGCCCTCTTCTTTTCTCAATTTTTATTAATGATCTTAACACTGTATTTCCTAAAGCCACCTGTATACAATATGCCAATGACTCAACCTTGATATGTACTGCTAAATCAGCAACATCTCTTCAAACCCTCACTCAAACAGTATTTAACACTGTTGAAAATTGGTTTACCCATCATTGCCTTCTCCTAAATCCCCAAAAAAACAAAACTTCTACTTTTTTCTCCTACCCTAAAGTCCCCAGAGATCGACTTCATAATTACCTCTAATAATGGAACTACTATTTCCCCTGATACTACTACACATCTCCTGAGCATTACCATAGATAACAAACTCAACTTTGATGACCATATTAACAATACTATTCAATCTGTTAATAAAAAACTAGGCTCCCTGTATAGAGTCAAACCCTTCCTCACTCCACAAGCTAGAACCTCTATTGCCCAGACTCACCTCACTTCCACCCTATCCTATGCTTCCGCTATATACACCAATCTATCAAGGCACAATCTAAGCAAGCTTGAAACCAGTTATAACAACATAGCCAGATTTGCCACAGGCACTCCTTTCAGAACCCATCACTGTCTTAATCTCAAACAACTTGGATGGTCAGAACTTCAAAATCATCTTCTATAATCAACTAGTGATCATACAAAAAATTCTCTACCACCCAAATAATACCCCTATCCTTAATAACCTGATCTCCCCTTACAAAAATCTGGAAACACTTCACTCAGCTAATAAGTTACTAATTTCCAATGTTAAATCTAACAACAAAGCAGGCGACTCACTCTTTACTAATGTGGTGGACAAAATCTGGAACCAGCTCCCTAGAACATTCACATCCCTCTCATCTACATCTCTCTTCAAAAAAAAAACCTTAAGGACCATCTGAAAATTATCTGGCTTTGTCCCTGCTCTAAACCAGACTGAATCCTACTTACTCTCCTTATTTCTCTCATCTTGCTTTCAACCCTTATTCCTGTTGTACCCTCTACATCAATTTTTCTATGCAAACCAATCATATACTAGCCAGTGTATTATTTTTTTTCCTATTCTGTTCTTCCATAACCTTCTTAAGCCTCCATCTCTCTTTCTTAGGCCTAAATATTATTATCTTCTGACCTTGTGTGTATCTAAAATTACTGCATCTTAAACCATGTTTTGAGTCTATACCTCTAGACTTAATTTAAATTTTTAAAAGTCCAAACATTGAAATTTATGTATAGTATTGTTTAAGTTTTGTATTTTTCTCTTTTTACCTGCTTGGAGCTTATCTCTATGGGCCTCTACTGAAAAAGGACATGCATCCAGCTAGACTAGCCCAGACAACAAATGCAAAATAAAAAATAAATAAATGTGAAAAGGGAATGGATGAGGAAGTTAGATGACTGTAGGCCTAATGTGAAAAGGGGACAGATAAACAAGTTTGATGAATGTAGACCAGGTGTGAAAAGGGCACAGATAAGGAAGTTAGACGAATGTAGACCCAATGTGAAAAGGCAACAGATCAGGAAGTTAGATGGATGTAGACCCAATGTGAGAAGGGAACAGGTAAGGAAGTTAGACAAATGTAGACCCGTTGTGAAAAGGGAACAGATAAAGAAGTTAGACGAATGTAGACCTGATGTTAAAAGGGAATGGATAAGGAAGTTAGATGAATGTAAACCCAATGTGAAAAGGCAACAGATTTATATGGATGTAGACTCAATGTGAAAAGGCAACAGATCAGGAAGTTAGATGGATGTAGACCCAATGTGAAAAGGCAACAGATTTATATGGATGTAGACCCAATGTAAAAAGGCAGCAGATCAGGAAGTTAGATGGATGTAGACCCAATGTGAAAAGGCAACAGATCAGGAAGTTATATGGATGTAGACCCAATGTGAAAAGGCAACAGATCAGGAAGTTAGATGGATGTAGACCCAATGTGAAAAGGCAACAGATCAGGAAGTTAGATGGATGTAGACCCAATGTGAAAAGGCAACAGATCAGGAAGTTAGATGGATGTAGACCCAATGTGAAAAGGCAACAGATCAGGAAGTTAGATGGATGTAGACCCAATGTGAAAAGGCAACAGATCAGGAAGTTATATGGATGTAGACCCAATGTGAAAAGGCAACAGATCAGGATGTTAGATGGATGTCAACCTGATGTGAAAAGGGAAGGGATAAGGAAGTTAGATAAATGTAGATGCGATATGAAAAAGCAACAGATCTGGAAGTTAGATGGATGAAAATCAGATGTAAAAGGGGTATGGATAAGGAAGTTAGATGAATGTAGAGCCAATGTGAAGAGGGAATGGATAAGGAAGTTAGATGAATGTAGAGCCAATGTGAAAAGGGAAATGACAAAGTATGGTATTTCAGTAACTAGAAAAACAATGCCACCTGTCTGACCAGAAGTGGGTATCTTTTAATTTGTTGTTAGATGTATATGTTAGTAATAGCATACTATGAGTTAATAAGCAAGGACCTACGGAAGCTGTTTGGAAGAAATTGTGTAGTGTTGGAAAAGGTGTGGTATTTTGATATATAAGGATCTAAGAAGTAAGGAAAAAAACTTTGAAGGGACCTTGGGAGTACACAGTGGGTATGACTGGTGTCATCTGACAAGCTTTCTCAGAGTAGGTATGTGGAAAGTGCTTTGAGGATCAAGAAATGGCCATGTATCAGCATATGAAAGGATTCTGCACCCAAGGTATGCAATAAAACATAATGGCATAATAGAACATCTAGTTCTAAATGTTGGAGGTGTAACATGGTTTAAGCAGGTATGAGTCACATGTTTGGGAGTGTGAGACAACTCAGGATAGGTGGCACAGTGGCTCAGCAGGTAACTTTGTTGCCTCACAGCAAGACGTTCCCCAGTTCTATTCTCAGCTGGATTGACTTCAGTTCAAATTCAGAATACATTCCAAAGTCATGTAGTAGGTTGACTGGGCATTACAAATTTGCCCAAGATGTGATTTTGCATGCAAGTGACCAATTGTGGCAGGCATAGTCACCTGGCAGTGTGAACCTTGGCTCTAGATGATTGTTACTGTTGAAGTGACACCCAGACTCCATGTGCAAAAAAATCAGAGAAAATGGTTATGGATGGATGGAAAGTTAAGGGTTCAGATAAAATGTTTGGTAAAGTATGTTCATGGACTTTGGAGTCCTTAGGACTAATGGTGGTGAAAGATGTTTATTGGAAGAGAAAGCAACTGACTATGAGATTAATACTTTCCTATGTGCCCAAAATAGGGATCGCAAGAGAATGGAAAACCTCACTCTAGGCACAGAGGATGGAAATATGTGCTGAATATTTTAAATTAATTCAAACAGTTGAACATTATTACAACTCTGTGCTGCAGAAAAGAATCCTGCAAGCTGGATCTTAGTGAAAGATTATTATTGGAACCTGACTAGATCTTAGGAGTCATGAGAAATATTAACATAATGTTGTTTAATTTATTTCTTCACAATATTAGGTGTCACAACAATATTGCTAATGTGTTGGTCACATGTAAATATGTTGATAGTTATCTATAAATGTTAGAAGAATAGTGCTCTTGTATTGCTGTATGATGTAGTATATTATAGATATTCTTGATAGTTCCTGTTTCTTTCCCAAAATATTTCAATAAAAATTATTTTTTTTAAATCCCAAAAGTAAAGCCGGTTCTTGTTTCTTTCAACAAAATATTTCAATAAAAAATATATTTTTAAAAAATCCAAAAAGTAAAGCTAAGAATCCTACAGTTACCTGTAAGGGCTGTGGGAGACAGTCACATCTCAGATTAGAGGTATCACAGGGGAGCCCTTTTCTTTTGCACAGTTCTAGTTACCAGTTTCACATTAGCTTCCATGGTGAAGCAAAAGTATTCTTCTTGTCTGACTGCTAGGGAGCAAAGTTTCTTGCTAGAAAATTTTCCAGCAGGTTAGATTTGGTCAAAGAAAGAAAGAAGCCTGGAGACAATTCATTCCGGATCAGTCCTTTTATTCAGTGCAATTAAGTAGATGAGTGCTTTCTGAGACAATGTTCACCTGAGCTGTAATTTATTATGAACAATGTAAGGCAGGCAGTAATCTTAACTACACCCCCCTGGGCATGCCTCATTTATGGGCGGGGCCAAGGGGTATATCTTTCGGGAACTTAGAACTGCCCTTAATCCTTAACCCTTAAGGTGTTGGTATAATGCTCAAAATACTAAAATAATGTAAAGAAAATCATGTCTTGTTTTATTACACTTGTCAAACCTAGTAGAATGTGTCATTATTTGTACTTATAAATCATTTATAAGATTTAAACAGTATAGTAGTCATCAGTTTTTCAGTCCATCTGGATACTTGGGGATTAAATGCATAGTAAAAGACACATTTGCCAATATTTTGTTTTCAATAAATCAGTAAGTTGTAAAAGCAGCATGTTTTTAATGAGGTTTACAGTAAACATTAAAAAGCACTTCCACTACAGAGGTGTTTCTTCAGATCTGCTTTCCTGTGTAGGAGAGTGCATTCCAGGGAATGATAGTGAGCACATCAAAATGCAAAATAAAAAACTAAACATGAAAAGGTAAAAAAAAAAAAAAAAAACACCAGAAACCAAATACTTAAGACCAAAATGTTATATTGTAAGTGGTCTCTCTATGTTTACCAAAACAGTGGTCTATTGGTGTATCTGGGTTGTGTTTGCCATGTCCATAAATATACCTGCCTAGCTGTTCAAATGCCTGAGAAGCAAGCTCTGGTGGCATTTAAATAAAGTGCTTCTCAATATTGTAGGTGCCTGGTGCCAAGACTGAAGCTGGATGGCTATTGGGCCAGTGAGACTACTTAGGAGAGGTGGGATAAAAAGTAGAACCAGCGATAGGTGGTGGTTAAATGTTTTGGACAAGCATGCTTATAGAACCAAATATAACAGAAAAAAATAAAATATAGTATATAGGAAGTGAGGTATCATGTCCTGCAAACAGTCCATTAACTATATCAGGAGGTTCACATCAGTAATAACTAAGTTGTATTATTAATAATAATAATAATAATAATAATAAAGAGAAATGACAAAAGAAACATGAATTGAGATGATTAAAAGTTGAAAATTAGGAGTTAAAAGATTGAATCACTGCCTTATTAGCTTTTGAGTCCATAAATACCTGAGGTCCTGAGAAGCAGAATGAACATTAAAGTCATTAAGGTTATTATTCATTGAGTCCATGTTGACCTAAAGTCCTGGGGAACTTGTGGAACCAGAAGTGTGTTATAGTTCAATAGTGTGCATGATGGACCAGTTTTCAAAGATTTAGTATGCAGTTAGTAGACACTGTTGTGTTTACACCAGGGTATTTGCTGGCTCAGAGCCTCATTTCCCATTCAAGTTCCATTTTTTTCTAATCTGTCATTGGTTGTGCCTTCATATGGATGTCCAGTTAGCTGTTAGATGATGATGAAGGAAATCTTGTTGTGGCCCGGCTTATCCTTCACATGCTTCACTAAAGTGCTATTGGGTGAGTCCTGTCTGTTGTCTGTGTAATGCCTTGCCATCCAAATTTTAAGTTTATTGATAGTTTTTCCAATGTAAAAACCCTGGCATTTGCTTTGTAAACCACAGATTCAGTGATGCAGTTTCCATAGGGTTTACATCTGTAGAATTGTTTGTTACAAGTTCAATAAAACCATCTCTGCTGCTCATATATTAGCAATACTTACAATAAAAAAGACTGCAAGGGAAGGTGCCTCGTGGAAGCTCTGGATTTATTGGGTTGCTATTATATTCAACAAAGTCCTGAATGTTCCTGAAGTATTTTGCTGAGTATGTTATTGTCCTGGATAATAATTCACTTCATATGTTTTATTGAGCTTTTAAAAGTCCGTAGAGTATGTCATAATCATACTGATGTTGTGTTTGTCCCTGTCATTACTGTATTTCCTGAGATGCTTGTGGGGTCCTGGATTGTGGAAGATG